>NW_028270170.1:20358389-20510828 GCF_037043375.1 Chiloscyllium plagiosum | reverse complement strand
AGCTCAATTAGTTAGTATGTTTTCTCTTCTGATTTATAACATTGCAGAGCATTAGAGTCATAGAGATCTACAACAGAGAAAAAGGCCCTTTGGCCCATTGAGTCTACACCAGTCAAATAAAACACCTAACTATTCTAATCCCATTTTCCAGCACTTGGCATTTGTGGGCTTTGACATTACAAAACCAAATACTTCTTAAATATAACAAGGGTCTCTATCCTCTATCCTTACAGGCATGCATTATGGAGTTAGTTTTGATATCTAGCACATAAATAAAAAAATGTCCCTTAAAAAGCACCCAAGTTTAGCCAACTGCATGCAGTTCTATTGTCAAGAAAAACCAATTGTTGTCAGAACAAGCTGTGCTGCGCATTGTTGATTTTAGCTCTCAGAGTCCTGCAGCTATTTTTAAACAACTACCACAAAAATGCTTTACAGTCAGTGAAGAGGTCCTGCAGCGTGGTCATTGCTGTAATGTTGACAACGTGTCAACCAATTTGTACATAGATTTCGTAAAGGGTATATATTGAACAGGACTTCTGGGATAACTCTCATGTTCCTCTTTGGAATAGTGAGTTCTTTAACATGTCCTGAAAGGATTTAAACTCTTAAAATGTCTTAAACCTTACCTGGTTTAACATCTAATCCAAACAACAGTATGCCTGACTATGGCAGTTCCTTCAATATTGAACTGAAATCTCAGCCTAGATATTCCTTCTGCTTTATTTTTGGAGTGGGACAATGTCTCAATTCACATATAAGGATACTGTGTTAAGGCATAGCAAACCATATCAGGTAGGCAGCAGATGGGCTGACTGATCCACTTGGCTAATACTTTCAATTTTACTTATTTGAACTCTATTTAAGAATAATAATTGTGTTCCTGGGGTTATTTGCACTTCATATGGGCAGCTTGTCATTCACGACTTAAAGGGTGATGGACTTTTCAATACGTCAGTCGCTAATATACAGTATTACTGAAGAAACAGACAGCACAGTGTTCATCAGGGTCCAAAGTGAAAAAGCACAGAGATGTTCATGGAACAACTGCAGAATAGAATAATATCCTGTCTCCTTCAGATGGATGCCCCAATAACTTCACCAACAACAGTGCAACAAGGTGACTCAACAAATCAATACTAACTGAGTTTGAAGATCTACTATGATCCCTATAGAGACGTTTAACTTTTAAGGACAAATTCAATCTGCCACTGGAAGACCAAAGGATGACCCAACAAGATTTCAAGTTTTAAGACTGTTATTTTTTTAAAAAAAGGTTTTTGAACTGCTGCAGTCCACAGTTAAAAATCACACAACACCAGGTTATAGTTCAACAGGTTTAATTGGAAGCACACTAGCTTTCGGAGTGCTGCTCCTTTATCAGGTGGTTGTGGAGTACACAATTGTAAGACAGAGAATTTATAGCAAAAGTTTACCGTGTGATGTAACTGAAGTTATACATTGAAAAATACCTTAATTGTTTGTTAAGTCTCTCATCTGTTAGAATGACCATGTTAGTTTCACTTCTTTCATTTGTAAATCACAAAACCTTTTTAAAAGTTACATTCTCAGGTTAACTTTAACAATTGGTGTCAGGCCAGATAATGTGTTAAAGGTGTTAGCCCCCTGTACGCTGTTGTCTGTGCCATAATGTTTAGACTGATTCTAATCTAAAAAATGGAGATAACAGTTAACATGGATTCATGCTCGGTTTCACCAATGGTACATTGGTGCAACCAAGCAGAGGCTACAGCAATAGATGAATGGGCACTCTATAACAATCCCTCCCAGTTGTAGAACACTTCAGCGGTCCAGGACATTCAACCTCGGACCTTTGGGTGACCATCCTTCAAGATGGGCTTTGGGACAGGCAGTAGCAAAAAGTGGTCAAGCAGAGGCTGATAGCTAAGTTCAGTACCCATAGGGAGGGCCTCACCCGAGACCTTGCGTTCATGTCACACTACAGGTGAACACCATTGCACTATACACACACACAGGCACAGAGACCCATACAGACACACACACACAGACACACACACAAACACACAGGCACTCCTACTCTCACTCACACACACATACATAGACTCTTCTACACACAAACACACATACACATAGACACACACACATACACACTCCTACAGACACACATACTCCCACACTCACACCCTCTCACAGACTTCGACCCCTTTACACTCAGACACACACATATACCTTCTCTCTCACAGACACTCACAACCCCCCACTCCAGACACACACACATGCACACACACACAGAATTATTTGTGTGGTGAATCTGTACTTACAGAGTTACATTGTGCTTTGCTGAAAAATTGCATGAATCCATGTAAGACTCTGTTAACTCATTTTTTAGATTAGAATCAGTCTTAACATTACGGCACAGACAACAGCACACAGGGGGCTAACACCTTCAAAACATTATCTGTGCTGACACCAGTTGTTAAAGTTAACCTAAGAATGTAACTTTTAAAAAACGTTTTGTGATTTTGATCCAGTGGCAGTTGTGAGGATGCTGTCCCTTCAACAAGGTTATTTTGTCCTTGGTTTTCTTCAAGAGAGATCATAAAGGCAAAGGAACCGAATTGTTTACTTTAACAATGGCAGGGAGTGTCCAGTTCTCCCAAATCAGGGGTTTTCTAGTTTGGTTTAGTATCAGCAGGCAGTCAGATGCTGCTGCAGAGAAAAGATTCAATAGTTCAGCAGATGACCCCTGGCTGACTTTTCTCTCTGAAATCTCTCCTGCCTGTAAGAACCTGTGTTTGAATTTACCTTTTCCCCGGGGGTGTGTTTATAGGATGTTGCGGGTATTGGGACAGCTCCTTGGTTAGGTTGCTATATTGAGTTGGTTGGGTTTTCAGACAATTAAGTTATTCAAAATTCTATTTTCTCTTTTTCATGTTTCAATGTAGTGTTTAAATAAATTCTGCTTTGTTTAAAGCCAGGTGGTTTGACCAGCTGTATCAAGCCTGGAATATCCACTTCACATCTGCCTTTAAAATAAGAAAAAGTTAGGGTCTAGGCTACCTTCTTCAAATATTTTGAGGGGGTCTGGCCCGGTCCATAACACAGTGCAGAAACAATGAGATAGCTTCATGTTAGGATGGCATGTACTTTGGATGTTGTGGTGCTCCCAGGCATCTGCTGTCTTTGCTCTTTTAGGTTAACATGCAAACTAAAGGCAACATCGAATAAACAGTTAGTCAGTCAGCAAGTAATGCCTTGAATTACAGAAACAAATCCCCAAATAATATCTAACATGTCCAACAATCTCCTTAGAATGTTAGTCTTTACTCTGTTTCTTAAGTGGACACCAGAAATTTTAAGTTCGAGTCCTACTTGATGAGTATGAAAGGTGCATTCATACTGTAGTCAAGTAGGTTGATGACCATCCTGTAAATCATTCCAACATACCTATGTTGATCACTAAGAGTGGGAAAGAGTCTTGGCCAGTTATGCTTGATGTGGAGAGGCACCTCTAAAGAAGGTTGGTGACCTGTTCCAGCTAAATAATTTAGCTGGAAGGAGCAGCGCTCCAAAAGCTTGTACTTCCAAATAAGCCTGTTGGACTATAACCTGGTGTTGTCCGATTTTTTACCCTGTTCCAGAAACAAATTGCTGTGGAAACTGATATAAGGCACCAATTTTATCTGCTCAAGGCAGCACTAACTATGGGAATATCTTTTGGTTAGCACTGCTGTCTCACAGTGCCAGGGACCCCGGTTCGATTCCAGCCTTGGATGACTGTCTGTGTGGAGTTTGCACATTCACCCCGTGTCTGCGTAGGTTTCCTCTGGGTGCTCCGGTTTCCTCCCACAGTCCAAAGATGTGCAGGTCAGGTGAATTGGCCATGCTAAATTGACCATAGTGTTACATGCATTAGTCAGAGTGAAGTAGGTCTGGGTGGGTTACTCTTCAAAGGCTCGGTGTGAACCTGTTGTGCTGAAGGGCCTGTTTCCACAAGGTAGGGGAATCTAATCTAATCAAAGCTGTGACAACACCTGGTCCTTAATTTTTCCAAAGTTTATTTTATCTATTTTGTCAACATGTTTTCTCTTTTCAGCAATACCCAAGTTCTTTGCTATCAAGAACTAATAATTTTATCTGAACTAGCTAACTGATTTGTTTGATCAATTCTGTTGGTCTGTTTGTGAGCTCCTGTTTTCTGCTGCAATTGGCCTTACAAATTCTTAGAGGCATACAGTGCTGAAAAGGCCCTTCAGCCCATTGAGTATGTACTTACAATAACTACCATTAAAAGTGCACTCAACCCAATTTCCTGCACTTGTCCTATATCCTTAAATGTTATGATATTCCAAGTGCTCATTCACATATTGTTTAAAAGTTATAAGGTTTCTGGCCTCCACTACTTCCCAGACAGTGCATTCCAGATTCCCCTGAGTGAAAAAGCTTTTCTTTTAAATCTTTTCTAAATATCCTGCCCCTTATCCTAAAGCTATGGCCCCTTGTGATTGCCTCCTCAATCAAGGAGAACTGCTTCTGGTTTGTTAGTCCTGTCCAAATCATTTTGTTTTGAGGCCAGTCATGGTTTAATCAGAAAACCCCAGCAGAAAAGATATAGGTTTTATTGTATTGCCCACTGGAGACACTTGTGCTTATACTGACAATGCTGTGCTCATCATTGTGGACAGGCGAGTTAATAAAAACAGAGAGCTCAATCTTACTGCAGTTCATTCAAAAAATCGTAGAAATGACATTCATTAGCACTGAGGAAACATATTTCCTCCATCACAGCAGAACAATTTCCAGTTTATGTCAGAGGTTACAATTTTCAATATCCCATAACAAAACATATCTTAATTCAAAAGCAAAGATAATACGATTTCAGGATGACTGAAAATCATATTTTGATATCCAGTTATGAGAAATGTTCATTGGTGCTTGTCAAACTCACCCTGAGAGCCATTACATGAAGTACTGAGGCTGCACAAAACTATATGTAAATACAGAGGCAGCCATCTGTAGGCACATGACAATTCTCTCTAATTATTCACACATTACTGAAACAAGTTTACTTTGACAGAATGTGATGGTTCACACACTGATTTTCTAAGACAGTTTGAAAGGTAATACAGCCTTGGATAATTTGATTCAGTGAACTCCTTCATACACCAAGCACTACACATATGCATTTTACACAAACTGACAGCATAAAGCCCACTGATTCCTGAAAATGAATTCCTCTCTCCTGTGTAAATCCTGGCCGATCAGAGCCATGTGGTTTGTATCTGAAGACAATTTCACAAAAACATTTATACGAGAAATATGACATTGACTGAAAGTGTTTGAAGGGAAGCTTGATTTTAATTATATCATGAAATGTTTGTAGAATCAAAGTCATAGTGGAAGATTCTATCTGATAAGCAGCTGACAAAGAGATTCTTGCAACATCAGAAAATGCTGTGGAGTTCTTGTGAGTAAAGGACTAATTTTTGCAAAACACAAATTCTGTTAATATTTACTTAAGTTTGTTTAATAAGCTGATTTGGAAGAACAGTGTGGAGGTAACATACACATCGCTTGCTGACAGTGCCCTATTGGTGAGAAAACATCTTCTTCCAGCAAATGGTAGAAAATCATTATAACAGCAGGCAGGTTCCCTAACTAGCACAAAGATATATTGAATACATGCCCCTTATAGTGTATTATAGTTGCGCCATAGTTCATACAGAGTCTGAGTTGCCAAGGCAACATGCATGTTTAAATACATGTTGGATCTATGGATAATGATGACAGAAATCTAATGTTCTTTTCATCACATATCTGTCTGAAATCTGCCTTGTTCGTACTGCCGCTATTCTTGTGTTCTTGAAGAATTTGCCCAGGAACTTGTAAGTGGGAAATTGAGTAGAGAATTTCCTGACACATGCTGTTAAAAGGCTAATTTCACGCTGCAAGCAAGCACGTTAAAACTTACCAATGAGGTGCAATCAGCTGGGTGAGGAACTAGAGGGGTCTTCAGAGTTGGAATCCAGCTCCCTGGAGGTCAGTGGCTTGAGGAAACACTATAAAGATCTTCAGGTACAACAGTATTCAAACTATTGCAACAGAAAATATAATTATAATTGCTTTCTTTATACTCTCAGTGCAGTGATTTGTTATTCTGTCCTGACTTATTTGTTCATATTGCAATGTTCCATTCACCCTCTTTATTGCATTCATAAAGTGCTACCATGAGTAACCTCACTATTAAGACTAACAAATAAACAAGATAAATCAGCTGAACATTGTCTCCAAAATATCATCCTTATAAAGAAATATATTGTCTGCTCCCTGTACTAATTGTAGTCAGACTCAGACTTATTCGTTTAGCTTTAATATTCATGAGACTTCAAGAAAGTATAAGTGCAAAAGAATGGTGCAATTTCTTTTACAAGCCATTACTCCCATTTCTAAATTCAAGTCACTTTTTCCATCTTTGCTGACATCCATTGGATTTATTCATTAGTTTCTCACTTGGAACTCTCACCAAAACCCAAATTCTTGTTCTGCAAACCTTTGCACATCTATGTTACAGTTTAGCTGGTCACTTTTGTGAGGTTGGAAGACAGTATCAGTCCTTACTCCAATACTCTGTTCTGTTTTCAACTTTCAGTGTGATACTGCTCTGCACAATTTGCTCCACACACCCTGCTCTAGATCACAATCTCATAACTCTTTTAGTCTTCGTTGGTGCCATTCACGGCTAACACAGGCAGAATTTTATCAGACATCAGTGAAGTGTCAATTTTGGCAGATTTTATTGAGAGTTTCTCTCTAGAGTCTAGTGCTACTGTTCACCACATGAGCTATCCACTACGCCTCTATGATGTCCCAGGTGTTTTATCTTCCCTCTTGCCAGTGTCAGGAGTAGAGGCCTCAGCTGGGATTCCTGGTACTGGTAGCATTTTTAAAGCCCACTCATGTGCCCAGTTAAATGCTGCCATCCAGGAGCTATCCTCTAGAGTTGGCATTGTAGGAGAGAACCAAACAAGTTCCTCTGAGGGCGCAAAGGTAGCAATGGCTGACACTTCATTGCAAATACAAATTCACGTCCAGATGTCTATTACTATTTAAGAACTGAGCCACACAGCTGTTGCTTGTATAACATCATCTGATCTTACAATACTGTCTAAAGAAGTGCTTTTCTTTCACTAAAGCCTAGTCAAGCCCAACATCTTCCCATTGTTCAATGTGGGAGCATTACCTTCCAGAAAGCCTTCAAATGGTTGAAAATGTTCACTTTTATTCAGCAACAGCAAAAGCAAAGAAAAACTGCATTTACTTCTGGAAACAAACACGGATTGCTTTCCTGTTGAACAGCAATAAATTTATAATCAGTAAGTGATCATTGCACCCATCTCATATCGATTGGAACCAGATGTTAATTAAATCCTGTCAAACTTGTTGTACCTGGTGTTGGAAGGCTCTATCAGGTTGAAGGTGATGTCTTTTCTGCTCTGTGTCCTCATTTCCCTTTCAGAAGAATGCTGGCACTCTCTGAACCCAAAGTACGACCCTTTCCCTTTTTGCCTGCTATAGTTGTTCAGAGCATAGCATGCTAGGATTGTACGCTGTATGGTCTGGATTGCATAGAAACCCACCTCCACCCCCAGCAACGTCATCAATTGATCTAAGCATTTAACTTTTATCATCAACAGTTCCATCATCTGTTCCATTCTGGTCCTGGTTGAAAGATGCATAGCATTGTATCTATGCTAGCCTTAGAAAGAGGTTTGCATGATGAATTCATCAGCCATGGTTGCAGAGGGTGCCCCTTATCATGAAGTAACCATTCTTGTAAGGCCTTTCACCTAGAAACAAAGCAAGAGTATGAGAGTTCTCACGGAAAAATGGCTGCTTCTAGTTTACCTGGTGCAGTTATACTGATGATTACAGAACACTTGTACTTTGATGGAATGGAATCCTTTTCTATTGACAAAGTCAACCACGTTGTAATATGCAGTTCTCAATGCAATGTGCGTGCCCTCTATAGCACCCTACAACTGGGGGGAATGAGTTATGTTGGCAAAGTCTACTACCCAAGCTGCAGAATTGACCTTTTTACAGGGAATCAGGGCAAAGCGATGTGATCTGACATGAATGGCATCAGAAATGACCTTGACAGATTTGTGGGTTGATGATTGAAAGATTCCTTGCAGATTCTCAGTGGATCCTCGGAAGCAGTTGCGTAAACATATAGTGCAGCTGTCATCTTAATAGCCACCGGAATAGAATGGGCACTCCCCCTCCAAGTTGCAGATCATCCTTCATTAGTTGACATTATTCTGTTCTGGGACATCCTCAGTCTGTAGCAACACCATCAAGTGGAAATGGCATTGAGAATAATATACTCTGGGCCTCCTGCACAACCTGAGGGGACTTTCAGCTGGTACTTCTTCATGTGGAGGTGGTTTGGCAGCCACCAGAGATTACTGCTGGTCCTGAGCTGGCTGAGAAATCTATTCCTCCTCAATCTTTCTGCCCCTTTGATGCATCACACCAACAGAGGCAATAAGCCCTTTGTTGAGGCTACGATCACCCTTACAATGAACTTGGTGAGGAATACAAGAAACAGAATAGACCCTTAGAAATGTGAGTAGTCAGAGTTCACATGCAGAAATACCCCCACAGAGTGGGACTCTGACTAGGAGGGCTACAGAATGCCTCCAAATGGATCTTTGATTTCGGGATCTTCGTATTCTGAATGCAGCACACACCATGTCACGCAAATACCGTAGGAGATTAGAAGTGCCATATGATTACTGATGCCTTGTCACCAACACCTACCTCAACTTCTACATCACTCAAGGAAAGCAACATTGCACCTTTTACCAGGATGTTGCCTGGTCTGGAGGGAAGCTCTTACGAAGAAAGGCTGAGAGACTTGGTTCTGTTCTCATTGGAAAGACGAAGGTTAAGAGGGGATTTGATAGAGACATACAAGATGATCAGAGGATTAGATAGGGTAGACAGTGAAAGTCTTTTCCCTAGGATGATGATGTCAGCTTGTACGAGGGGGCATAACCACAAATTGAAGGGTGGTAGATTTAAGACAGATGTCAGAGTTCTTTACACAGAGAGTGGTAAGGGCATGGAATGCTCTGCCTGCCAATATAGTTAACTCAGCTACATTAGGGCGACTTAAACAATCCTTGGATAAGCACATGGATGATGATGGGATAGTGTAGGGGAATGAGCTTAGATTAGTTCACAGGTTGATGCAACATCGAGTGTCGAAGGGCCTGTTCTGTGCTGTATTGTTCTATGTTCCATGTTCTACATTCTAAAAGTACGTTGGCAAATATTTACAGTTCACAATGGCAGGAAACCACTTCCTTGTGAGATCTTGTTTTCCTGAATTGTTCCCCTGCAGGTGCCACTATTATGGTTGCCTGTGATTACCTCTGCTTCCCAGGATGACTATGTCAAATCTGAAATGATTAATGACATGGTTCCAATTAGTTGTGAGTAGGATTTCTATCTGGTAGTTAGACACTGCATGCATTTAATATGCATGGTATGATCATCAGAGATGACTTCAATCCGTACTGTGAAAAGGCCTGATGAATTCTATTGCCCCTTGAAGGACCTCACATCACTCACAAGGAGACCCTGTGTGCTCGTACAAAAAAGACAGAAAACACTTACTGCACCCACTATGGGTCTGATGGCAGCCATTTTTCATTTCATCGCTTGTTTACGATTCACATGAGTATGGAGAACAACACACATTCTGCTTAGGACAGTGAGTTGGAGGCTCAACCTGGTCATCAAGGCCATGCCCCCAACCTTCTCTACCTCCAACTTCCCCGACCCCCGTTGACCTCCATACTCCTGTCCTCTTGTCTCTTCCTGTTGAGCTTCTACACATTCCCATCCATCTCTTTGAATGATGACTTAATCTCCTCAGATTACCAATGGAGCCGTTGGCCTACAGGCTTCATTATGGCAATCATCCTTTTACAGTGCTCCCTTAGACACCAGTGAGGACAGGTGGGTGTCATCATTGATGACCCTTGTCTCATAAAATTACCCATGTCCTCTCATGCATTTTGAATTTACCTGTAGTTTGAATTTACCCCCATCACAATTATTGGCCCCTCTACATCCCACCATGCTGCCTCCAATTCCCAAAACTGACTTCCCCACCACAGCAGTGATCCTTGACATCCTCCTTGACTTTCATTGAGCTGATTCCCACAGCTGATGTGGCCCAGTCCCTGACTGACCTGGATGGAAAGCCTGACTGATGGGTGACCAGATCCCTGACTGATTTCCATGTGATTGTCGACTGACTTGCTGCAATTCCTCAGACAGTTTACACTCGATCTGCAAGACTGACTATGAACCATTCCCTGGACTCTGGTAATCCAGATTCCTGGTGCACTCCAAAGGGCAGCAATGAAGTGGAATTGGATTGTAGGTGGGTGGGAGATGTGCCATGATGATGTGGTTAGGTTGGTACGTCTCCATTGCCAAACATTCATAGGTGGGGGATGCAGCAGTCTCTGCCCATGGAGCATATCATGAAACACTGGGGACTGCTGTGTAAGACGAAGGTGCTGAGGATGTCATCTAGTTTTTATCTGGTGGGTATGAAAATAGGAATTGAGATACTAATGTCATGCAAATAGATGCAAATAGGCCTTATGCTACATATGTGTGAGGTTTTTGTCTCACCGTTCAAAACTTGGTTAGAGAATTAGAGCATTTTCTCACAACATCGAAAATCTCTTTTTTCCAATCCCATCGTATTTCTTAACTGGCTCATCAATGTTCGGGTTGTTGAGAGGCTGGGAAGCTTCTGCCCCATATCTCCAGTAACCTTGCTACCACTTTCCACTTTTTTTCAGTCGAGAATATACATCTTTATATTGCTTCACTTAATAAAGGACAACAATCTAATCGACAATTATTGACCTGTGTACTTGTTTTGAATAAAGCGCAACCAGAAAAGCATATGCTAATTAATAATTATAAGATCATATACCTCCTCTTGTCTGCGTCAGTGTGTATGTCCTCTGTGCTTATTAAAAATCCAAAATCATCATTGTTTACCCATCAAAGCATTTCAGCAATGATGCATTAATAAACACCACTAAGCAAACAGGAATATCACCAACCAACTCTCATTACAGCTTCATCTCTCTGAGCAATCATTCTGATCAATGTTTGCAAGAAAAGAATATATTATAAAATTCAATACTGGCAATGTCTATCAAATTTTAGACATAGCTTTTCTACTGTAAAAGTGCCAGTGTGTTAGTTGATCTTTTGGATAATCTCTTTGTGTGCAATTACAGTCAAGGCACTTTTCATTCTTTTTGATGGATTATTCCAACTCAAGATTGCATTTCCATCATATTCTACAGTAGGTACATTTCATGTTTATACTGTGGAGATGCAATGATTACAGCTTATTTATCATAAAAATAAGCCTCGTGATGTAGCAGTTGGCTATCCCTTCTCAGGTTTCAATTTCCATTTAAAGTGGTACTATAATTTGCCTGTAATATTTGTTCATTTTTTTCCAATAGCCATAATGTAGAGATAGAGGGAGGCCAGGCATGGAGGGACATGTGAATGAGGATGAAAGGTTTTGTTTAACCAGGTATTAGTGCAGTTCAGTGAGCATGGGATGGTAGGAGAATGCAATACTCTTTTATGGAATGTATCTCCAATACAATATAATGTATGTATGTTTGTATCATTGAAACTTTAACTGATAAATGGCAAACATTTCGTGCCACACAAATGTGGCAATGACAATCTCCAACACAGGAACATTTAACCAATCCCTTCACGTTACATGGTATTACCATCAAATTTGTATTCAGCCTCTAATTTCCTGACCAGTCATAGTGGAGATGTTTGCTGAGGATTCGACTCCTCAGTGGCAGAACCAGTCTATGCCCATATGGAGTAAGACCAGAGCAAGTATGAATCCCCAATGAGAGAGAACCTAACTATCTCCTCTGACATTTGATGGATTTCATTGAATCACCTATTATTAATACCCTGGATATTACTTTTGACTAGAAATTGAACTGGCCATTAGTGGCTATAAGAGCAGACCACAGGATAGAAATTCTAAAGTGAGTACCTTGCCTCCTGCCGCCCCAGTGTCTGTCCACCATTTGTAAGGCACAAGTCAGAAGTGTAATGGAACACTCTCCATTTACCTGAACGAGCTGAGCTCCAGTATCATCCAAGAGGTTTGACATCATCGAAGACATGGTAACTTGTTTAATTGGCATCCTATTCACCATCTTTGACTTTCACCCTCTTTTACAAAATGCACTGCAGTCACTCACCCAGGTTCACATTTTTCTTTTGTGGAATTAGAGTCATAGAATCGCGGAGTCATAGAGTCATATAGCACGGAAACAAATCCTTCAGTTCAACATGTCTGTGCTAACCAGACATCCCAATCTGACCTAGTCTCATATGCCAGCATTTGGCCCATATCCCTCTAAATCCTTCTTATTCATACACCCATCCAGGTGCCTTATAAATGTTGTAATTGTACCCATCTCTACCACTTCCTTTGGTAAATCATTCCATACACACACCACCCTCCGCATGAAAAAATTAGGACCCTCTTAAATCTTTTCCCTTTCACCTAAAACCTATGACCTCTAGTTTTGGACTCCCTCCACTCTAGGAAAAAGACCTTGGTTTTTAAGCTCATCCATGCCCCTCATGATTTTATAAACCTCTGTATGGTCACCCTTTAGCCTCTGACACTCCAGTGAAATAAAGCACCAGCCTGTTCAGCCTCTCCCTATAGCTCAAACCCTCGAGTCCAAGCAACATCCTTGTAAATCTTTTCTGAACCCTCTCAAGTTGAACAATATTCTTTCTGTAGAGAAGGATGACCAGAATTATAAGCAGTATTCTAAAATTGGCCTACTCAATGTCCTGTGCAGCCACAAAATGACGTCTCAACTCCTGTACTCAGTGTTCTCTCCAATCATTAAAAACAGGAGGACAAAGAGTTGAGGTAATTACACAAGATGTAATGGTGACACGACAAAATGTTTTTCATCTAACAAGCAGTTAGGATCCGGAATGCGCTGCCTGAGAATGTGAAGCAGACAGGTCCATTCAAGGCATTCAAGAGAGAATTAGACTCTAATCTAAAAGAATGTGCAGGATTACACAAAAAGGCAGGGTAGTGGTACCTGGTAAGGTGTTCCTAAAGGGAATTGTCGCAGACATGACAAGCTGGATGACCTCCTTTGCTACTGTAAAAACTCTGTGATTCTGACTCTGTAAGTGCATTAAAAAATGTTACACCATATATGCATTCAAAGAAAAGAATGTGGTAATATAGGGGCTGAAAGGTTTTCTTGATGTGAGGTACCAGAGGTCTGATTGTTCAGTTTGTTTACCGTTTAGCAACAAGCAATAATGAAAAACGCCACCATCTGTTAATACAGTCCAAAACTATTATCATCAAAGTGCAGAGAAATGATTCTCTCAGGAGATTGAAAGGGTTTGATTTGATTATGATAGCGTGCCCCTTATATATTTAATGGCTCATTCATTAGTGTACCAATGCTCCTCTTTTCATTCACCAATCCTCATTTTGCCAGATTGTTCAATGCAGGTTAATAGAATGTGAGAAGTAACAAATTGAAATTTATAATTAAAATGTGGTCGAACATATGTCTGTGCTGTTTACACTGTACTGTTGATTAGGAGCATAAAAGTTTGACAATGAATGATTGAAAATTCTTGCCTGTGGATTCAGAAATCAATATCTGATTTCCTGAGCTTGTGCTGTTTACAAGTCACTGTGGATAGCTTCTGAAACTCTAAACTGAAGCACCTTAGAGTATTAATTCCAACACTCTGATGGTCAGAATTTTGTGTTGTTAAATTTGTCTTGTGAATATATTACAAATATTTGGCAGGTTCTGCTATGATGCAGGTGACAAATAAACTCATGAAAGATGGCATTTAACATTCATCTTGGAGGCAGGTTGTGAGACAGTGTAACTATACAGGGAGATGATTTGGGGTGGAAGCCCCATCACCTCACTGACTCCACTCGTCTGAGTCCAGAGCAGGAGGCAGCTGTGGATGGCTTTCCTCATCTGGCCTGAGGGGTCCATCCTACTTGGGCAGCCCATTCCCCAATGTAAAGGCCAACTAGCAACAATAGACCCTCATTGGGAAAGACCCCACACCTTCTTTCTGTGTAAACTGAGTCCTCTCTCCCTTCTCACAATGGGATCCCACCTGACTGCCTCCATGATCCTGTCTCACCTTCCCTCCATGAGACTTGCGACAATCCTACAGTAACAGGACTGGCCAACATTCCTTGTGGCACTCCCAGTGCACCACAGCTAGCAGCATCTGATTGATCAACAGCTTTTAGACCCAGCAAAATCTCGTTGAACATGACGAGGACCTTGTAGCAAACCACATGGGTACATGGTTAGCATTGAATTTGGTCGTGACGAGGGGCCAGAATGGCCTGACAGAAATCCCACTGGCTCTCCACCTGGCGGATTGGTCTGCTGCCAATTCATCAAATTATTTCCAAGATGTAAGCTGAATCCTTGCATGGATTTAAGCTCCTGAATATCTGTGAAAAGCTTCATGAAAACTCCTGTCAACTGATTTTGCTTCCTTATTGGTGTTGAGATTGAGATTATTGAGGTTGCAATCCATTTTTATCTATCCCATGTGATCAAAGTTTGTGCGAAGATTTGTAGCTCGGGTGCTCGTTGTTGTGGTTCTGTTCGCCGAGCTGGAAGTTTTTGTTGCAAACGTCGATGTATACATGAACATCAACTAGCCACGAAACGATAGTTTTGGACTATTATCCTTAGTAGCCACACACGCAGACAACAAGCAACATGAATTCGACTGGGACAACACTACTATCATAGGGCAAGCCAGACAGAGAACAGCCAGGGAATTCCTAGAGGCATGGCATTCATCCACAAACTCCATCAACAAACACATCGACCTGGACCCAATATACCAACCACTACAGCGGACAGCTGAAACTGACAACCGGAAGCGGCAGGGACAGACCACTATAAACACCGGAGGAAACATCAAAGAAGCGCTTCGCAGGAGGCTCCTAAGCACTGATGATGTTGCCTAGCCAGGGGACGAAACGTTTGGAACAAAAGCTTCCAGCTCGGCAAACAGAACCACAACAATATCCCATGTGACTACAGTGAAAGGGCATAAGAGTGGAGCATAGCAATTAATCATTATGTTCACACTGTCATGCTGCTGGCGCAGGCTTGATAGAACTCTCTGTCTATATTTATTTGCTCATGTTAATTACAAGGTAGGTGTTCCTGGCATCATTTTCAAAATGTGCCACTAAATGATATCTAACAATATTGTATTTTTAGTGATTACTGCTCAGGATAATAAACTGATTAAATTGCCATTGTCTGTAGTGGCACAGTGGCGCAGTGGTTAGCACTGCTGCCTCACAGTGCCAGAGACCCGGGCTCAATTCCCGCCTCAGGCAACTGTCTGTGTGGAGTTTGCATATTCTCCCCGTGTCTGCGTGGGTTTCCTCTGGGTTCTCCGGTTTCCTCTCAAAGTCCAAAAATGTGCAGGTCAGGTGAATTGGCCATGCTAAATTGCCTGTAGTGTTAGGTGTAGGGGAATGGGTCTGGGTGGGATGCTCTTCGGAGGGTCGGTGTGGACTTGTTGGGCCGAAGGGCCTGTTTTCGCACTGTAAGAAATCTAAATCTAGATGCACTATGTTAAATAACAACATAGTGTTATTAAGCAATGGGCTTGGTTGAAAAAGTGAAACACTCAAACATCATGTCCTTTACTGAAGACTCCACATTGGATCAACTTTCCTTCATGTGCCCTGCCCCAACATTTGCAATGGCTGTGTGAACGTTATCACCATATCTCATCATTATCTCAAAAAAAACCAGAAAGTGTTGGAGAAACCAACCAGGTCTGGAGCATCTGTGGAGAGAGAAGCAGGGTTAAATTTTCAAGTCCAGTGTGACTGTTCTCTGTAACTGAAGGGGACCAAAAAATAATGGTTTACGTGCTGTTGGCAAAGAAGGAGGAGGAGCGAGTGGAACATATGGAGAGGGCACCCAGAGAAAAAGACAAAGAGAGAGCTAGTGGTAACAGAGGAGTGATGTAGATGAAAAATACGTGTTAATGGTATATCTAAATAGTTGAAGATAAGTCAGCATTGCTGAGAGCAAAGCCGTGTAAGCAAGGTATGATGGGGAGTGGGGAATTAAAATCAAAATGGAGGATGGTATGCTCTGAGGTTGTTGACCACAGTGTTGGTCTTGAAGGCTGTAAAATGCCTAAGTGGTACATGAGGTCCTGTTCCTCCAGTTTGTGTTAGAATTTGCTGCAGAAGGGCAAGGAGTGAAATGTTAACATGCTTTTATTTCACATCATTTTCTTTCAGCTGACTATATAGGTACATTTTTCTTCAAGCATTGATTGACACTAATGTTTGTCTCTCCTTCAGAATTCATGTTGTCTTTTGTCCTAGACCTCTTCCTTGAGTCCCTCACTGAGATTCATTCCCTCAGCCTCAGTCTGAATGAATCTCTCTCCTCAGTGGTGACACTCACAATCCATTCTGCTCTCTGTTCTTTGACTCTGCAAGTTTTCTATCCTCCCTTAATCCCCCTCGCTATCAAAGTTCTATTTATAATCACAGTGCAGATATGAGGAGTAAATCCTGGAACCATGTAACTTTGGAGAGTGGAGAACTGGGAAAGTAGGGTTTCTCTAGCTTGTTTTCTTCATCCATAATTATCTACCATATTATATCCATGTAAAAGCCGAGGCTGCCCATTGTAAATAGAATGATTCACAATATTATTAATTAAATATGGCAGTTAAATATTTAACAATCCAAGATCAATTTGAAGGCTTTTCAATTGCCTTTTTAAAAAATGTTTGAAATCTTGAAACCAGGTCAAGAAGATGTTTCTTTGCTATTTACATAATAATATTGAGTTTCTGATTTGATCATTTCATGCTGATTTTCTCCTTCTGGTTCATAGACAGACGACAAAATAATTTTGCACGTCACAGCTTTTTATCACTGTACATTTTTGTGAATTGCATATGGATAGAGACAAAACCCTCCTTCAAAATTAGTGGGAGAATTCATGGAGCTAATACTCAAGACTGTCAGTTATTTTACTGGCAGGTAGAATTTTGCATGTTACCGAAATGTAAATTGTCTGTTTTATGTATATGTTTAATGCCATTTAATGCAAGTTTGGATTTGTGGATTCTGGGTTAATGAGAGACATGGGTTTTTTCCATGTACCTGAATTTAATAATTAACTTTCAAGCATTTCTGTAACCATGGAATTTTCTTTTTAAATAGTTTTTATGGCCAAGCTTGAAATCTTTTCTCTGTATATAGGTGAGGTTTTACAACTGAACAGAATAAATAAGCGTTTATTTTGAAGACCAGCAACCTTTTCTTAAGCTTAAGGGAAAAACACCCATAGCTTAGCGAGTTTTTTTTAGTTTTACTTTGGGTTTTGAGCAATTCTATGTATTCCTTGGATGAAGTTGGTTGTATAGATCAGTGTTCTCGAGAACTAAAGGACATAGTGTAACTAGATTACTTTAGAGGAAAGAGTTAGTCATACTCCCAGACCAGGAGTGTTAAGATAAAATCCTGTAGAGGTTACCTAAAGCTGAATATGTTTAAACAAATGCATACAATAGCTCCAGGAAGAAGCTACGTGCACATCCAGCCTGCAAACGTAACAGATGACTTAACCTATCAAACTACTACAAGGCAGGGACTCTGGTGTGAGTGCTGTACGGGGGTTGTTTTTGGATACTGCCTCTAGGGTGTGTTTTGTGTGCTATACAAATGCTGTTGTTTTCCTTCTCAAATGATAAAGGAGCATTTTAGATTAATGGGATTAAACTTGTATTGTGTGTTTGAAAATCTTTGAATTTGTGTCATACGTAGATTATTTGGTTCATTCTATTTTTTCTTCATTTTTTTCCGGTAATAAATTTCTGTTTCGTTACTAAAACAAAATCAGCAACATCGTGTGTCTATATTTCAGTGAGAGACAACATTTTTTAAAAAAATCAATGCAAGACAAAATGCAAGTTATCAAATCAAGTTTCAGTGTGGGATCTGTTTTGTCCAATAATAACATCAGCTAGGATCATAACAGGGCATTTAGTAATTTTAGTGCTATGTTGTACGTTCTGATAAAAGTACAGGATACGGGCAATGAGCATAGTGTAGGAATATGTGTAGGTCAGTCAGCTCTTCAAACCTGCTCCAACATTCAATAAGATCACAGATGATCTGTGACCCAACTCCATATATCCAATTGTTGCCCTTAATACTTTTGATTCACAAAAATCTATCAATCTCAAATGTAAAGTTAACAATTTATCTGACACCAGTTGCCATTGCAACATTTTACTATTCTTCCTGTGTGGATGTGCTTCCTAATGTCACTCCTGATAGATCTAGCTCTGATAGTTAGACTATATTATAATCCTTTACTCCCCAACAAACAGAAAGACTTTCTCTTTATTTACAATCTTTGCCTCCTTTAAGGTCATAGAAGCTTCAATCAAATTGTCGTTTATTTGGCTAAATGCTACAGAATATAACCTTGTTTGTGTAATCGCTCTTTGTAATTTTACCCCGATCTTGGAAAATTCTACACTGCACTCTATCTCAGGTCAATACATTCTTTATGAGGTATGATCCCAGATTAAGTATTCCTGATGTAATATTTGAATGTAGTATGGCATGATTCCATTCATAAATATGTTATGGAAAGATTATTCTCTGATGGTTTTTATTTTTACAGTGTGATCATTTTTAGCATTGTGTTGGCCAGTGACACCATAAGATGGCTGCCATGTGCAGGCAGGCAAGAATGGGCATAAAACAATCAGAAAGCGGGTATATCCTCATGAGATACCCTTTGCCCAGGGGGGCAATGCCTACCTGAAAGAAGATATCCCACCCTTTCCTTCCTATGTATCTATGCGACAAATCTCACCCCAGCTACATATTGCCCATAAAACCCCTCAGCTGCCTCCCTGAGATGCCAAAACTCTATAAGCTCCCTGATAGACCTAATTCAGGAATCCATTGGGTCTCCTTTGTGGGCTTGCACGAAACACTGGCAGTGCCCAACACAGAGTTCTGTTGCTTTCAGAACCGCAGGTCAGTGCCAGGTGGAATTTAATGTGTTGGACAGTTGAGGAATAGGGAATTGGGACTGCGGTTACTGGAACCATGCTTGGATGGATTGTTCATAAAGAGATTACAACTCTCGAGGTTTCCTCCTCCTGCTATTTAACTGGAGGCAAGGCTGTCCCACTAAGAAGGTGAGGTTGTGTAGCATACAGCAGACCACCTTAACCTTAATGTAAGTACTGCAGCGTTTCTCCACAGCAGACAAGGAGTGGAAGCATTGCTTCGGATGCTGATGCTCTGCTCTACATGCTATTGTGCAGCAACAAAGTTTCCATTGTACACATGCATGAGCTGTGCACCAAAATTATCAACAATACAATCAATGATTTGCCTTTATTACCCAGCATCCAGCCCTTGCTTGCCATGGTATTTCAATTGCAGCTGGCACTGTGTACTGCTGCAGGCTGAAGGCATCATGTGATGCGACCGGGCTATTAGCCATTGAAGATTTCCAAGGGCACAGTCACAACTCATTGGGGGTAGTGAGCTGTAAATCAAACTACATCATTGCCCAAGTCATCACAAAATGTGAAAATTTGATTAGGCTCCACCAACAATTCTACCAGTTGTACCAACAGTCTGATTCAAGTTAAAAGAGTATGGGTATCAAGGTTTTTTTATTAACAAGAAAATAACTGTTGTTGTCAAACTATTTTTAAATAATTGCAAAAAGTAGACAATTGAATTGCTAATCTATAACTGAACAACTTAAATTTTACCCCTTGTAAAAATTCCCATTTACACATAACGATAGACACACAATGTTAGACAAGACATGAATATTATAGTTGGACAAAGAAAAAAGGAAAAGCAGTTCAATCGCACCAGCTTGGACCACAGATGCCAGTGAGTTATTTCTTAAAGTTCCTTTCAATTCCTTCCTACTCTTTGCTGATGACACAAGGATGTGGTTACACACATTTTCAGGTTAAATCACTCATTGAGAATTCATCTTTTCAGTGCTTTGGAAGGTAGTTTGCTCATTTCCCTTACAGCTGTCTTTAGTTGTGTGTGATTAAGAAAGAGTTGGAATATAACGCTCCAAAATTATATTGTTGCCATTAAGTCCACAATGCATGCTGATTGATGACATGATTAGCCTGATCTTTATGTTTCCAATAGATGTTCATTGACCAGGAGCTGTTTCTCACATGACATGGCATTTTTCCAGTGTGATGTAACCATAGGTCCGCACTTCCAAAGTTCTAAAGGAACTCTCAATGATAAAAAAAGGATGTCAGTCAACCCAAACTCTTTCCTGCTATTTCTGTATTGAACTGTCACATGGGGATTTAATTTCAAATAAAAATTTTAAATTTAGCTTTGAGGAAATCCAGAACTTTCCATTTCTTCCCTTCTTCCATTCCTATTAAAATCCACAGCATCCTTTATTCTGTGTTGAATGTTGTGCTAACGCATCTTCCTATCAGGTTTAATAAATTGGGAAAGTATCCTCTGGAGCTACCAAGGGCTGTGCATCAGGAGCCAGGGCAGTAGCATGGCACTGAACTTAGCAGAAAAGCAGCTAACGGCTAGCTGGCTGTCAGTTTAATGTACAGACCACTTAGCAAAAATTAGTTAGGACAACATGTACTTATGGGTTTTCTTTAGGCATTTAGTTCTGTAATGATACCTCTATTGTATTTAGGAATGACAGCCTGGACAGGACTGGCAAAAGGAGATGTTATTTCCTGTGCCAGCACAACAATTTGAAAGGAAATGATTGCCAGGGTTGCGGGGGATTTTCTGATTCAGTGAACCTCATTGAAGCTTTGGACAGAGTCACATCATGCCAGCCTTTATGCCCATTGCATTGACTGCAGCAATCTGTGTGCAGATCCATGCAGTTACACAAAGAACATAAGAATTAGGAGCAGGAGTAAGCAATTCGGCCCCTCAAGGGTCAAGAGTGTGGTCTGGAAAAGCACAGCAGGTAAGGCAACATCCGAGAAGCAGGAAAATCGATGTTTCAGGCAAAGGTCCTTCATCGGGAATGAGGATGGGAGCCTCGGGGTGGAGAGATAAATGGGAGGGGGCTGGGGCTGGGGGGAAGGTAGCTGAGAGTGCAATAGGTGGATGGAGCTGGGGGTAACGGTGATAGGTCGGAGAAGAGGGTGGAGTGGATAGGTGGGAAGGAAGAAGGACAGATAGGACAGGTCATGAGGGCAGTACTGAGCTGGGATATTGGAATTAGGATGTGGGGGGAAGGGAAATTAAGAAACTGGTGAAATTCACATTGATGCCATGGGATTGGAGGGTCCCGAGGCGGAAGATGAAACATTCTTCCTCCAGGTGTCGAGTTTTAAGGGAGTGGCGATGGAGGAGGGCCAGGACCTGCATGTCCTTAGCGGATTGGGAGGGGGAGTTGAAGTGTCCAGCCATGGGCAGTGGAGTTGGTTGGTGTCGGTGTCCCGGAGATGTTCTCTGAAGTGCTCTGCGAGTAGGCATGTTGTCTCCCCAATGTACATCGGGAGCAACAGATACAGTAAATGACATGTGTGGATGTGCAGAGGAAACTTTGATGGATGCGGAAGGCTCCTTTCGGGCCTTGGAGGGAGGTGGGAGGTGGGTGCAGGTTTTGCAATTGCTGCGGTGGCATTGGAAGGTGCCAGGAGGAGAGGATGGGTTGTTGGGGGGCATGGACCTGACGAGGTAGTCACGGAGTGAACAGTCATTACGGAAAGCAGATAGGGGTGGGGATGGAAATATATCTCTGGTGGTGGGGTCTGTTTGTAGGTGGAGGAAATGTCGGCAGATGATGCGGTTTATGCGGAGGTTGGTGGAGTGGAAGGTGAGGACCAGGGAGGTTCTGTTCTTGTTGCAGTTGGAGGGGTGGGGATGGAGGGCGGAGGTCAGGAATTGGATGAGATGCATTGGAGGGTATCGTCAACCACGTGGGAATGAGGCCCCTCAACCCTGCTCCGCCATTTGAAATGATCATGGCTGATCTTATCTCGGCCTCACGTCTACTTCACTCACTCTCCATAACTGGAGCTGAGAAGCACAATATTGTCACCATACTTCATTTTTCATGACATCCAATTTGCGTAGTTGTTTCCTCTTCACTGTTAGGCTGCAGTTGTTCAAGGTTGCTGTGTGGAAAGCAGCCAAATACATAGCATCAAATTATTTTAGCTCTGTTTGGTGTTGACAACTACTTTGACACTAAATTTTGTGCCAGTTGCCCTTGACTCTGCCCATCCCTACCAGCACTACCATCATGTCAGGTAGAATGTGATGTGTTTCTCCTTGTGAATTCCCTTTCTCTTGGCTTAGTGGAAAATGAAGAGGAGAAACAAGGTATACAGAGCAGATTTGGAGGGGTGCAGTACTCACCCGTCAATGCATCCACACCAGTACATTCAAACAGTGGCATCAATATCAGTACATGTCACAGGATTTGTGATCAGGAAGCAGTGTTGGTAATAATGCCCTCAACACATTCTCCCTGTGTCTGCGTGGGTTTCCTTTGAATGCTCCGGTTTCCTCCCATAATACAAAGATGTACAGGTTAGGTGAACTGGCCATGCTAAAGTATTTAGCGGTGTGTAGGTTAGGGGCATTAGTCAGGGATAAATATAGGTGATAGGAGAGGGGAATGGGTCTGGGTGGGTTACTCTTCAAAAGGTAGGTGTGGACTTTTTGGGTCAAAAGGCCTGTTTCCACACTGTAGGGATTCTGGTTCTAATTCTAAGATTTCTGTTATGTTCACTGTTCATGACTTGAATCTTGGACTCAAGGGAGCGGTGTATAAATTTCACTGCTTCCAATAGATAAAGAATATAGAGTACATGGGTATAAGATTAAATGTAAGAAATTTAAGATGGAAAGTAGGAGATATTTTTGTTTTGAAAGAAGGCTTTTGAGATTGTGACTAACTACCGACATTAACAATTGAAGAAGAAATCAGGCCGACATTCAAGAATCCATTAGGGGTAGTTGGGGCAATAAAAGGACATGGAACCAATATGCTGGATATTCCCAGGAAGAGGAATATCCCAATTTTGGGAGGTTTTCAATAGGGAAGTCAGATATTCTTGAGGATATTGAACAGGATGAGGCAATTAAGCTCTGATTTTTTTTATTTATTAATGGGATGAGAACATCTCTGGCTAGGCCAGCATTTATTGCCCATCCATAGTTGCTCAAAGTGTGGTTAAGAGTCAACCACATTGCTGTGGGTCTGGAGTCACATGTAGACCAGACCAGGTAAGGATGGCAGACCTCCTTCCCTGAAGGACATTAGTGAACCAGGTGAATGTTTCTGCCAAATAGACTCTTAATTCCAGATTTTGTTTTAGAATTGAATTCAAATTCCACCATCAGCCATGATGGGATTTGAACCCAGGTCCCCAGAACATTATCTGGGTCTTTGGATTAATAGATCCAGCAATAATACCACGAGGCCATTGTCTCCCCAGTGATTGAGATGACCAGTAAAGAAGATGGGTGAACCTTTCACATTGCCAGCCCAATGGTTCTGCAGAGGCCATAAGGTCTGCATCCTCAACCTTGCCATGAATAACCACAATTGCTGCTGAGGGAGCAAGGCCAGTGCAGGAGTACCTCTGTTTTTAAGTGAATTAGTAGGAGTGACAGAATTTATTCTCGCTGGGATCAAACAGACAGGCCCTGGCAATTGGATGGAATTTCCCTCCAGTGATGGTGACCTTTGTTGCTGGTTTGGGCCCCTGGAACGTCTGACTCTGACAACATTACCAAGGGAAACCATTTGCAGACAGTGGCCTCCCAACATGTTCCATCACCAACAGAATGTCAGCAGCCTGGAAAATGGTTCTTAGTTATTCATATCGGTTGCTCATGTCTTATCACCAGGCAGATATAATAGCACACAAGAACAAATTATGAAACACTTAAGGGTTGCCTGTTTCATCCATTATGTCTGAGGTCTGCTCTGAAATCAGAAATAGAGCAACTAGATTTCTCAAAGAGTTAGGCCAGAGGCCCTATATGTGTAAAAAAAACAATTTACAAAGGACCATTGTTATTTATTATTCAATGAACTTAATTGAAAGAGTTTTTGGTTTGAATGTTCTTTATGCAGTGCGAAACAGAGATAAAATTTGACCTCAAACAAAATACATCAATTTTTAGAGTGTCTGATAACTATTTAAGGCATCATTTGAATTATACTCCAATGACTGCAAAGAATCCAATGATGGGTATATCAGGTATCCCATTCAAATCTGCACTGTTATCACAGGCTGATTTTGGTTTTTTTTACAGCTCCCAAATTCCCCAAGTTTAATGCCTTCTGAATTGGTACCTTAGGGATCTGTTATTTGCTGGTGATCTTTGGATAATTTTGGGAATTTATCAAAATAACTTGGCAGATTAGTTCACAATTCATTCTTTTTATTCTCAGCCACCTTGGCCTGTCCCAGTGGAATAAAAGAATTGGGTAGTTGCATGCAGCTCTACTAGAAGAGCCTGAGGAGATTTCAAAGCTGAAGAATTTCATTCTACATAGAGAAAAATATATAATAGTAAGAGATGACTGAAATAATCTGTAGAGTTGAAAACAGAAGAACACCTGCTATAACCTCATGACAGCTTAAATTTAGCAAGTTATCATTTCTGCTGTAGACAATGCCTTAACCAGAGGGTCCATTAAACAAAAGGTCCTGAGGTCGTCACATCAGACTAATAGCACTTCTCATTTATTTGTTGCTCACTGTAATCTTTGAAGATTAGATAGACTACAATTTGTGTGCGCTGGTCTCTACCTGGATTGTCTAATTGTCTTTATGCTCAGTTTGATTCAATACCAAAACTCTAATAACTCAAAATGGAGTTGTATGGTTATTGATCTCCTATTTGATCCTTAGATAAGCTTCTCACCTCAATATTACTTTGTCCATCTCCATCTCTGTAGCATTCCCCATCTCTACCCCTGTCTTAGGACATCCCTCACTCAAATTCTCATCTATATTTTGTTAGCTACACCCTTAACCATTGAAATTCACTTCTGGCTTGTCTCCAATCTTTCACCCTCCAGAACCTAAAACGCAGCGAAGAATCTCATTCACCCATCACCCATTTACAGAGGAACCTCTGTTATCTGGCATTCGATTACCTGAATATCGGATTATTTGGCAAGATTGCAAGGTCTCGATGTTTGGCTAAACTATGTTATCAGGTATTTGATTTTCCGTAATTTGACTAACCGAATGCATTACTGCCTGCCTATGTCCTTTGGATAATCGAGGTTCCTCTGTACACTAATTAAAATTGGTTTCCTATCCAACAATGTTTTGATTTTAAAATCCTTATCTCCATGTTCAAGTTTGTTCCTTAACTTCATCAGATGGAATAGTTCAGCCAAGTTCACCAAGGATATCAATGGCATTTGTTGATAAAAACAAAAATAACAAGCATTTATGAGATGTTGGGTTACTAATCCACTGTTAATTAATATTGCAAATGTCAAGAAGTTCCAGGAGTAGTCTACCCTTTTCATAAATCAGAAAATGTAAATTGTTTCTGGAGGAGTTATGGAGTGTCTGCTTGAGGAATAAAAACATCTAGCCGTTGCTTATCTAATCCTTTAATCAAGGATAACAAGTATTCAGTGCTATTTGTAACATATCGCCAGTACAATCAGCTTATGGAAGTACATGTAAGTAAAGGGAGCTCAAGCACAAAGATACACACTTACTGCATAGGGTTGTCTTTATTAAACTTAAACCCATTTTGTCACAGAATGCTTCCTAATATATACTGACACATGTATGAAAATGTTGCTAACAAGAATGAGGAGCGTTTTCTTTTTGATTTCTTTTTGAATTAAACCAGCTTCATTTCTGCTATGGCCCATGCCATGGCAATGTAATTCCTATGGGGCACTGACTTTCAGTGTTCTCAAGGATGAAAGTCTGCCCACTGAAGCAAATTTCCATCTTGTTGCAGTGGCACTTTCTCCAGAACAAATTAAACCTTTGCCCTCTGTCTTGCATCTTAGAAATGGGTTATGCCATAACAGAACTCATACTGCAACCTTTTTCAATCTGTGTACAACTCTAAGAATATTGCCACTTTACTCTTGCTTAATATCAAAGAGCAAGATATTTAATCTCTCTTCATAGATCTTCAAGGTGACTGAGAGCAAAGTTAGTTGACTCACCACTCATTGATTCCTGTTGCATTAACTTGTAATGTGGTCACTCTAACCCTGTGTATCTGTTATATGATTTCTTTCAAAGTTCTGAGGCAATATGCAAAGCTACTGGAATTCATCTGAAAGACGTCAGGGATTAATGATTTGATGGTGGAGTGCAACCAATTGTGGAAGACCAGGGCTTTGGGAGAGGAATACTAGGTGTGAACTAGTTGATGAAAGAGTTTACAACAAGGTTCCTGAGCACATCAGGAAAGAGACAGTGGTCAAACAAGGGACAGGAGTTTATGGAAGGGAGCATCATCATTGCCCTTGGGAAGTCAGCAGTCAGCCAACAGACAGAAGACAACCCTGCCCCACAACTATGAAGTGCTGTGGGTGGGCTAAATCGGAGCACAGTGGGACTGCCACCTCAGCAGCACCAGAGCTCTGCAGTGCGTGCTGCCAATCTGGTCTTGTAGGGACTGCAGCCAGGTCCATGAAGTGGATTCAGTGAAACCCTGAATGTATGTCAGTCTGGGGCATTGGGTGAAGAGGGTTTTGCCACTTTAGTGAGGGGGTCAGGTGGGGCAGATATGTAGTTTTTGAAATACATGGGGGTAGGAAATGAAATTCAAACGTGGGATGTGGGTGTCATTGGCTGGGCCAACATTTATTCCCTGTGCCTAGTTGCCCTTGAGAAGTTGGTGGTGAGCTGCCTTCTTGAACTGCTGCAGTCCATGTGCTGTAGGTAGACTCACACTGTCATTAAGGAGGGAATCCCACGATTTTGACTGAGTGACAATGAATAAACACAAAATATTTCCAAGTCAGGAAGGCGAGTGGCTGCCCACACCAAGCATATTATGGAGTGGGAGCAGGTCATATTGGGATCAGTTTGAGTTTTTAACAAGTACTATTGATCCTTAATCATTTATTTACATAGAGTGGGCATTTGCCAATTTCATCTCCACTTACTCTCCAACTCTTCCCTTCCCATATTATTGTGATGAGCTTTAGGGTGGTCGGGAGGTGGTGGGATAGGCACCCATCCTTTTTCACATGCCTTCCCCAAAAACACACCTGGGAGGCTGCCATGTAATAACTAGCCCAAACTTTCACGATGCAGTGTTAAAAAATGATAAATCCTGAAAATAATAGAAACGGTACAGTTGGATGGTTTTATTCTATGAACAGCTACTATACTTACTTCAAGTAAAACACCAACCTGATCATAAAATCGACACAGGTCTAATGTTATGAATTATTACTGTTACACAGCAGACTTGTATTTGGGCTGGCAAAGTCGCATATCAACACAAAGAGTAGTGATACATAACCAGGAGAGTTCAACAGAAGAAAGTTGTGAGTATTAGTTGCTCATTGCTCTTAGAAATTAACACCACTGTAACAGAAGCTCTAAATGATAAACCCAATGGTATTGAGCAACCAAAATCTCAAGAATAACATTACACTTAAATTGCATCTTTAAGAGAGTAAATATCTTTAGATGCTTCACCAAAGCGATAGTGAACAAAACATAATCATGAACCACAAAAAGGAAAACTCGCCAAAAACTTGGGTAAAGAGTTAGGTTTTAAGGCATATTTTAAAGGGGGAGAGAAAGAGATATAGAGAAATGGCAATGTTTTGGGAAGGAATTCTACATCTTAAGATTGAAAGATCTGAAGGTGATGCCAGTAATAGTGGAACAATTAAAACCAGAGTTTTCCATGAGAGCAAAATTGGAGGCATTTAGCTACCTGGGAGGTTTGTGAGGCTGGAAGGGATAGAGAGGAGTGAGATCATGGGAGAATTTGAAAACATGGATGAGAAAACTGAGATTGAGGATTTGTCGGACAGCAAGCTAAAATTATCAGTGAGCTCAAGCAATGCAGCATTCAATGGTTAACTGAGTTCTGAGGAAGAGTCACCGGACCTGAGACGTTAACTATGATTTCTATTCACAAATGCTGCCAGACCTGCTGAGCTTGTCCAGCAACTTCTGTTTTTGTTTCTGATTTACAGCATCCGCAGTTCTTTCAGTTTTAATTAACAGTTTGGGCGGATGTAGTGGCTGATGGCGGTATTGCTGGGAACCTGTCTTTAAAAATAGGGAAAATATTTCTGATATTACACTTTTTCAATTCTTAAAAATAATTTTTTAAGGTGTTGTGAAACAAATGGAGGATTGCATTGCCTAGAAAGGGTGCAAAAATTTTAACAACTTGAACATGTCCTGGTACATCTCTGGGCTGGGTGGATTCTTGAACCCAGGCCTTCTCGCTGAGAGGTAGGGATGTCATCACTGTGCCCCAAGAAGCCTCACTAATCCCCTGCCATTAATTATTTTATTTGTTTCCCCCGAATTTCAAATCTTTCGATTACCCTTAATTCCCAGCCACACCACCCCCCCAACCCACTTATTTCTCAGCCCCCTTCCCCCTGCCCAGACCTGATGAAGGGTTAAGCCCAAAATACTGACTCTCTTGCTCCTCAGATGCTGCCTGATCTGCTGTGCTTTTTCTAGCGCCACACTTTATTGACTCTTAATTCACTTCTTAACATGTATGTATGTCAAAAAGGTGGGGCAGATGCACCATTTCCTGATTTCACACTCTGTGATTTGCTTTAATTCAATAAGAGGTTTTATCAAATCAGCAAGAATTCACATCCCAGGGGTTAAGCAAATGGAAAACATTTATTGCCTTTTATCTTTTGAGGACTAATTCCCTGGTTGTGCCTTCACAGGGAATGCTGTTGGGAACTCGCAGTGAGATATAACAAGAAATATACCGGGGGTTCCATTATTCTCAGTTGTTATTCCCTGTGAGTACAGATAGGGGAATCAATTGTTAGCTGTCACCCATTATGCAGCCACTTAAGCTGTGATAAATGCAATTCTGCTTTCCATTATGACATTATCATGAGCCTTATGATGACAACAAGGGTTTATAATCCAGGTAACAGATAGTGGAACTAACATAAACAATGTAAACACAGTAGCCTCTTCTGGAGTACTTCGTCCAGCTCTGATTGCCCTGTTATTGGAAGGATAGTATTAAGCTGCAGAGGGTTCAGAAAAGATTTACCAGGATGTTGTCGAGTATGGAGGGTTTGTGTTATAAGGGGAGGCTGTATAATCTGGGGGAGGCTGTATAATCTGGGACCTTGTTTCACAGGTGTGTTGGAGGTTGAGGGGTGACCTTATAGAAGTTTATACAATAATGGGGGGTATAGATCAGGTGGCTTTTCTGTGGGTTGGGGGAATTCAAGAGTAGGGGCATGCTTTTAAGGTGAGAGGAGAAAGATTAAAAAAAGACATGGGGACAATCTTTTTACACAGAGTGGTTAGTGTGTGGGATAAACTTTCAGAAGAAGTGGTGCATGTGGGTACAGTTACTATCTTTAAAATACATTTGGATAAGTACATGAATATGAAAGGTTTGGAGGGATATGGACCAAACACAGGCAAACTAATTTAGTTTGGGATTATGCTTGGCGTGGACTCTTTGGACTGTAAGGTCTGTTTCCCTGCTGCATGGCTCTATGGCTCTATAAGCCAGTGGATGGAAGTTTAAACAAACATAAATGCAAAAGTTCCGAACCTGACCTCACACTGGCCATAAAAAAACCCCTCAGATTAACAATGAGAAGACCTCTACATCCTATATCCACATTACTGGTGGAATCCTCATTGTTGCATTGTTAGCACAGATGAACACTCTCTGCTCATTCCTGAAGAAGGGCCTGTGCCCGAAACGTCGAATCTCCTGTTCCCTGGATGCTGCCTGACCTGCTGTGCTGTTCCAGCAATAAAGTTTCAGCACAGATCAACCCATTGTTGAGGAAGCAGCATCTCATCGTTTCAAAGTACAGACCACAATGTCCAGATATACACCACAGACATGAAAGAAATTTGTGCAGAATGAAACTGAATAAGTGAAAGCAGAGATCTTTACAAGGACTAGCAGTTTGGTGTACAGTATAACAAAAATCATACACATGCATAGAATCTAGTAAAACTTATAACGTTTGTTCACGCTTCTAAAATAAAATCTGAATTTCTTATAGGTGTGCATAATATAGCGCAAGGGCCTTTGGGAATCAGAGGAGACATGATCTCCCCTCTCACAATCCTTCAAATCGACTAATCCTATATACTAGGCAGCCCCAGCTTCTCCCCAGAGGGTTGCAGCTCATAGGCAACTTCAAACTCATTCCGTTCAAGCTTGTGCCCGAGCTCCAGTAACCACTTATGAGTACTGAGGAAGGGTCACTCAACCCGAAACATTAATTCTGATTTCTTCCCACAGTTGCTGCCAGATCTGCTGAGCTTTTTCAGCAATTTCTTATTTACAGCATCTGCAGTCCTTTTTTTTTGAAAGCCTCATGGTTATCATCTGAATCCCAAATTCTTTCTAACTACTGAATTCCCACAAGCAAACCCAGGTCCCCAGATCTTTACCTGTATCTCTGGGTTACCAGTCCAGTGATAATACCATAGGCTTTTTTATGTTTATACATATTTGTGATTAACTTATTTCATCTGTAATTTGTACATGTTTATACAGATGGATGAGACTACAAACTCAGCCAGTAAATTCTAAATACATTAGGATGAGTGACCTCCCACTGTATAAGTAGTTAAATAAACTTTTCTGAAGGTTACAAAGTGTTCAGAAGTTCTAATGGAACTGGATATAGGTTTGTTCGCTGAGCTGCAAGGTTCATTTCCAGATGTTTCGTTACCCTACTAGGTAACATCTTCAGTGGGTCTCAGGCGAAGCAATGCTGAAAAATTCCTGCTTTCTATTTATATGTTTGGGTTTCTTTGGGTTGGTGATGTCACTTCCTGCGGAGATGTTATTTCTGTGGTGAAGTCACTTCCTGTTCTTTTTCTCAGGGGGTGGTAGATGGGGTCTAACTCGATGTGTTTGTTGATAGAGTTCCGGTTGAAATGCCATGCTTCTAGGAATTCTCGTATGTGTCTTTGTTTGGCTTGTCCTAGGATGGATGTGTTGTCCTACTCGAAGTGGTGTCCTTCCTCATCCATATGTGAGGACAGTGATGAGTATGGAACTCTTACAGTAACCATCTTCACACAATTTCCCTACAGCTGCAGACCAGGACGGATTATGGAATCAGTCACTTTCTTATTACAAGGATACAGAAATTTTTTGCAGCACCTTAAAAGCTGCAACATTGGAGTGCAATCTTAATCTCATCTTGCTTTAATGTCAACATGTACAACATATGCCACCTTTAATGCAGGAAGCCAACTACAGCAGAATGAGCTATTGCAGTACATATTTGTACTGTGACCAAAAGCTTAGTGACAAAGGAAGATTTAAAGAATATCTTAAAACGAGAGAGAGAAAAATAGAGAACCGAAAAGGTATGAAGAAGGAATTCCAGACCTTGAAGTTAAAGCTATCAGAATGGTCCCAATATCACTGCCAACGTAGGTAGGAGACTTTCTTAGAAATTTGGTCATGTAATGTCTGACCCTGTAATACATAATCACATGACTTCTGCAAATATTAACACATTTGACTCATGAAGGAATAATCCACAATAATTGTGGTCTTTTCTGCTTGGGATTTCACACCAGTATCTCCTTTGTGACAAGTTCCAAGAATCAGGAGGCCATCAGTGAGACAAATAAGGGAAACTGAGACAAGGTAAAAAGAGAAACAATGGTAGGGAAATTGCAGAGGAGATACTCGAGGTCAAGAAATTTGATTTCAGTAGCTAACAATAAGTTACTGAAATTACATTGAAAATGATTCAGTAATAATAGATATTACATTCACATTAGCTGCTTAGTCAAAAAGTACAATTGCTCACTGCAAGTCTATAATTGAACTGATAGTCATGAGTGAGATGCCTTATCCTACCTTAATTAATAGCAATGCTATAAATTTGCTAATGTTCACTGTGAAACTATAACCATCATCATCTTACACAACATGGTAGAAGTACTTAATAAACCTTATTTAATAAACATGGGACAGAAGCATCATATCCATGTGCCAATCATCATGATTTTTAAGATTGGTCAATTTACATGATCTTCCCAAAGCAGCAAAATTAAAAAGTTGATGATATAGATGCTTCAGGTGGGATAGAGAGGGAGGTAAAAGGGTTGGAGGAGTTGCATTACTGGTCAGACAGGATATCACATTTGTGGTGAAGGCGGGCACTATGAAGGATTCGAGCAGAGAGGCAACATGGGCAGAGCTCAGAAATAGGAAGGGTGCAGTAACAATGTTGGGGCAGGACTCCAGGCCTCCCAACAGCGAGCGTGAGATAGAGGTACAAATATATAGACAGATTATGGAAAGATGTAGGAACAACCTCTGGTGGTGATGGGAGATTTTAATTTTCCCAACATTTACTGAGATTCACTTAGTGTTAGAGGTTTAGATGGAGCAGAATTTGTAAGAAGCATCCAGTAGGGTTTTCTAGAGCAGTACATAAATAATCCAACTCAGGAAGGGACCATACTGGACCTAATGTTGGGAATGAACCTGGCCAGGTGGTTGAAGTTTCAGGGGGACTTAATTTGGAAATAGTGATCACAATTCCGTAAATTTTAGAATACTCTTGGACAAAACAAGGATGGTCCTAAAGGAAGAGTGCTAAATTGGGGTATGGCCAAATAAAGCCAAATTTGGCAGGAGCTGGGGACTGTGGATTGGGAACAGCTGTTTGAGGGTAAATCCATATTTGATATGTGGGAGAATTTTAAAGCGAGGTTGATTAGAGTGCAGGACAGACATGCCCTGTGAAAATGAGGGTTAAAAATGGCTAGATTAGGGAACCATGGATGACAGCTGAAATTGTGAGACTAGCTAGGAGGTAAAAGGAAACATGCATAAGGTCTAGGTGACTGAAAACAGATGAAGCTTTGGAAGAGTATTGGAAAAGGAGGACTAATCTGAAACGAGGAATTAAGAGGGCTAAAAGGGGTCATGAAATATCTTTAGCAAATAGAGTTAAGGAAAATCCCAATGCCTTTTATTCATATATGAGGATCAAGAGAGTAACTAGAGAAAGGGTTGGCCCACCCAAGGACAAAGGAGGAAAGTTATGTGTGGAATAAGAGAAAATGGGTGAGATTCTTAATGAGTACTTTGTGTCGGTATTCACCGAGGAGAAGGACATGATGGATGTTGAGATTAGGGACATATGTTTGATTACTCTAGATCAAGTTGCATGAGGAGGAAGGAAATGTTGGGAATTCTAAAAGGCAGTAAGGTGGACAAGTCCCCAGATCCAGATGGGATCTATCCCAGGTTGCTGAGGGAAGCAAGAGAGGAAACAGCTGGGGCCTTAACAGATTTCTTTGCAGCATTCTTGAACACAGGTGAAATCCTGGATGACTGGAAAATTGCTAATGTTGTCCCTTTGCTCAAGAAGGGTAGCAGGGATAATCCAGATAATTACAGACTGGTGAGTCTGACATCAGTGGTAGGGAAGCTGCTGGAGAAAATAGTGAGGGATAGGATTTGTTTACATTTGGAAGAAAATGGGCTTATCAGTGATAGGCAACATGGTGTTGTGCAGGGAAGGTTATATCCTACCAACGTAAGTGAATTCTTTGAGGAAGTGGCAAAGTTGATGGATAAGGCAAGGGCTATAGATGTCACATACATGGTTTTCAGTAAAGTGTCTGATAATGTTCCCCATGGTAGACTGATGGAGAAAGTGAAGTCACACAGGGTCCAGGGTATACGAGCTGGATGGATAGAGAACTGGCTGGGCATCGGGAGACAGAGAGTATTAGTGGAAGGGAGTTTCTCAAAATGGAGAACTGTGACTAGTGGTGTTCCAAAGGGATCCGTGCTGGGACCACTGTTGTTTTTGATGGATATAAATGATGTTGAGGAAGGTGTAGGTGGACTGATTAGCACGTTTGCAGATGACAGTAGGATTGGTGGAGTAGTAGATAGTGAAGGGGACTATCAGAGAATGCAGCAGAATATAGATATATTGGAAAGTTGGGCAGAGAAATGGCAGGTAGAGTTCAATCCGTGCAAATGCAAGGTGATGTATTTTGGAAGATCCAATTCTTGAGTGAACTATATGGTAAATGGAAAAGCCCTGGGGAAAATTGTTACATAGAGAGGTCTGGGTGTTCAGGTCCAATGTACCCTGAAGAATGGCAACACAGGTCAATAGAGTGGTCAAGAAGACATATGACATGCTTTCCTTCATCGGACGGGGATTTGAGTACAGGAGTTGACAGGTCATGTTCCAGTTGTTGAGGACTTTGGTTCGGCCACATTTGGAACACTGCATACAGTTCTGGTCACCACATTACTGAAAGGATGTGGATGTTTTGGAGAGGATGCAGAGAAGGTTTACCAGGATGTTGTCTGGTATGGAGGGTGCTAGCTATGGGGAGAGGTTGAGTAGATTAGGATTATTTTCATTAGAAAGATGGAGGTTGAGGGGGGGATCTAACTGAGGTCTACAAAATATATGAAAGGTGTAGACAGGATGGTTAGCAAGAAGTTTTTTCCCAGAGTGGGGGATTCAGTTACTTGGGGTCTCAAGTTCAAGGTTAGAGGGGAAAAGTTTAAGTGAAAGATGCATGAGAAGTTTGTTACACAGAGGATGGTGGGTACCTGGAACGCATTGCCAGCAGAAGTGGTAGAGGCAGGCACAATAGCATCATTTAATGTATCTAGACAGATACATAAATGGGCAGGGAGCAGAGGGATACAGACCCTTGGAAAATAGCAACAGGTCTAGATAGAGGACCTGGATTAGCGCAGGCTTGGAGGGCCGAAGTGCCTGTTCCTGTGTTATAATTTTCTTTGTTCTTTGTATCCTTTGAAGACATTTGAATGTTTAATGATAAGCTGTGGCCACAGCTGCCAGGCCAGGCCTCAGAGGTGGGGGTATTAAAGAATGCCTCCTGGTCTGCTGCTGACAGCCATTGTGTTGAGATTTGGCCTCAGCAGGAGGCCCATCCACCCTCAGTAAAACCCCAGTGGCTTCACCAGTTTGTCCCCAAGTGACCAATTTATCGCTGTTAATTGGTGACCTCCCCCTCCACCCCCACCCCCCCCCACCCCCCCCCCCCCCTCCACCAAACCACCTCCCCCCCCAATAGCAGGAATCTAGCTGGTATGGGTCTGATCCCACCTTCAGCGAGATCATTCAAAGGAGCGATTGGGAGATTTGGAAACCCTAACTTCCAATATTGGAGTGGTGAACATCAGGAAGAGACCAGAATTTGAGGAGAGGGATTAATTAGTAGGATATAAATAAAATTTTCCAAAATATCAGAATTAATCATCACCTGTCTATTGATAGAGACTGGTTCATGAGCCAAAAGCACTGTCGGGGGGGGGGGGGCAATAATGGTAGCAAATAAGAAAGATTTAAATTGCTGCCAATTTCTATCAAAAGTTAGATCACAATAAATTTGCAACACTTATATTTCAGTTAATGAGATACAGGTATAGACACTCATTGCTTTCAAAGTAATAGTCTGTTCTGAAAACTACATAAATTAGCTTTGTGCATTATGTATGTGTGCTAATGACATTTTCATGTGAAATATTCACTGGAGTTTTATTTCTTGACAGAGCATATACTGTTAAAAGTTCTACTGTGTTATTTTCCACTGACTTTAAAAAAAAAAATATTTATACTGTGTAATAATGTCTCCCACAGACCATTTTTTGGCTAAAATAAATCTGACAAAGTCTCATCAGGAATGCCTGCAACGATATGGACGCTTTTGATCTCTGACATTAAATCACCAGAGCAGTAGTGAGAAAAATTCATTCTGTGTCCATAGTTGTCGAGAGTCTAACTATATGATTCAAGGACAGACTTTTCACAAAACCTGATGCAAATAGCAGATTCTAGCAAGAGCCACTGGGTGAGCAATCAAGGTTGCTTGCCACATTTATCACTCCATTCAAAACATTTTACTTTAACAGATTTGGAATTGCATCTACCCAGAGATTTTCCAATAAACAATGCCAAATATCTGACAATGTCTGTGCAGAGGTTATATTCCATATGGATATTATACTGATCCATGAAGGAATGGTGAAGAGCATGATCAGAGAATGACAGCAATATTAAAATGCTTACAAGAGGAAAGCCTCCCTTTCAATGGCAAGTCTAAAATCTCCAATGAATTCATTTGTTTCATGGGATACATTTCCAACTATGAAGGTATAATGGTGGATCATTACGAAAGGCATCACAGAATTCCCAACTCCAAACCCATTCCAGGCTTTTCAAAAATTCATGGATATGTTGCATCAGTTGGCAAAATCTTTGCTTAATCTAGAAGCCACATCAGGACCCTTGAAACAACTTCTCAAGAAGACACAATTAGAACCTTCATCAAGTGAACACTTTCCAGCAGGTTAAAAATGGTGACATCTAGTACATGATAATTCTTCATTTCCAACAACAACAAAAGTTGATATTGCAGCTATAGGCTTAAAGGCAGCACCCTTTCAGGAGCGGTTGAATGGCTGCTGAAAACCAGTCCTATATGCAACAAAAATATCATGTGATATAAAAATGTACAATATGTTTGGATTGAGAAGGAAGCCTCTCGGTTAGTTGGGCAGGTGAGAGATTTTAAGACAACACACTTGTTTGGAAATTGGTAATTGAAATGGATCACAAACATTTAACTTCTTTACTGAATGAGAAGAAATTTACAAGCATACCTCAAAAAATACAATAATTTTAACTTTGTCTCCTGAGATTTGTTTATACAACTGTCTACATACAGTGGAAAACTACAGACCTCAGACAGTAAGGAAGACAGTCCAAGTCAATGACCTTTTAACCAACCATTCATGTGTAGAATCTCTAGGTTGTAAAGTAAAATGAAGGACTTAGAGAAAGATAGGGTAATGATACATATAAAACATAAACAAATGTAGAACAATAATAGAATGAGAGAATGAAGGAAAAATGGTGTATGTGTCTAAAAGGGTTAATTCTTGGATGTGTTCAGTAAACACCGCCAACTGTAATGCCGTCACAGGGACTTGTTGCGGGTGCAGAATAGTCTCTGTGGTAACAAAAACAGAAATTGCTGGAAAAACTCAGCAGGTCTGGTGGCATTTGTGGAGAAAAACAGAGAAATGGGCAGACTGTGTTCATTGGGTACCAACATTCACAAACAAAGCTGCATTAGAACATTATTTTAATGAGCAACCACACATTGCAGCATAGAGGAACTACGCAGAGCAGAGGTAAATCACCTATACAAAAAGAATGGGTACCCAATGAAAACTGTCTGCTGATTTTTCAACAAAAATACCCAAACAAACATACAAAACATGTTCAGAAACCTTAGCCGCTCTCCCCTACATCAAAGACATCTCGGAAATGACTGCCAGATGACTCAGATCTCTTGGCATCATGGTAGCTCACAAACCCACCAACACACTAAACAGCAGCAAATGAACTTGAAAGACCTATACAGACAACAAGTAAAACTAATGTAATTTACAAAATACCTTGCAAGAATTACAACAAACACTACATTGGACAAACAGGCAGGAAACTAGCCACCAGGATACATGAACATCAATTATCCACAAAAAGGCATGACCCATTCTCACTAGTATCCTTACATATGGATGAGGAAGGACGCCACTTTGACTGGGACAACACATCCATCTTGGGAAAAACCATCAGAGACACGAACGGGAATTCCTAGAAGCATGGCATTCCAACCAGAACTCTATCAACAAACAAATTGACTTGGATCCCATTTACCATCCCCTGAGAAAAAGAACAGGAAATGACATCACCATAGGAAATGGTGTCACCACAGGAAATGACATCACCAACACAAGGAAACCAAAACATATAAATAGAAAGCAGGTGACATCACCAGTGCTTCATTCGGAGGCTCATTGAAGATGTTACCTAGTATGGTGATGAAACGTCTGAAAACGAAACTTCTAGCTCAGCGAACAAACCTACATCCAGAATTTTTCTTTTATCCAATGGAGAGCAACTAAGGCCATATGAAGGTGACAGCAGCTTGTATTTCTGCCGTTAAAATAACTTACAATAAAGGAAGATACATTTCCAACAAGAACATTTGTCAATGTAAACAAAGCCCGGTTTCAGTACTGAAAATATTGCCGTTCTTTAAAGCCTTTTCATTGCAGTGAAATAAAGGACCTCCACCCTTGAGCAGAATCAGAAGGCAGATTTTAATCCAAGAAACAGGGACTGCGTGTTAACAGTGACCAGTACAGGTTGTGGACCTGAGGCACTTCTCAATTATTATTGACAAGTATTTTATGACCAGTGTATCCAAATTGGAAGGAATTAATAATCTACTGGATATTTTAGAAGACATAAACGGAAAAAAAATGAAGCTGTAAAAATCTTCCTGCATTTTTCTCTAAGTTGTTGGTTATCTACTTATCTCTGTGATGAACTCAAGATTGGTTCTGTCCTGTTTCACTATACCTGCCATATTGCCTTATCAGTTGTCACACCAGTTAATATTAAATGATAACGTGATGCAATTTTATTATCATTTGGTAATTTGTATTTTAAAGTAGAGATAAAATAGGATTCTAGTTTCAGTTTTGTTAATGTAAAGAATGTAAAGAAATAACCCGCACAGTAAGGCATTCATACCAAGGTTCAACAGATCTGTTTTAGGGAAGCCAATGAAATGAATATTATGAATACAATAATTTAAACTGTCATGCCATAAGCCCATAAGGCCATAAGACCATAGGAGCTGAAATTAGGCCATTCAGCCCATCGAGTCTGCTCTGCCATTCAATTAAGACTGATCAGTTTCTCAACTCCATTCTCCACTTTCTCCCCGTAACCCTTGGTCCTCTTGACAATCAAGAACCTATCTAATTAATAATGCTCAGTGACCTGGCCTCCACAGCATTCTGTGACAATTCCATAGATTCATCAGTCTCTGGCTGAAGAAGTTTCTCCTTATCCCCATTCTAAAATATCTTCCTTTTACTCTAAGGCTGTGCCCTCGGATCCTAGTCTCTCCTATCAATGGAAACATTTTCCCAACATCTCCTCTGTCCAGGCCATTCAGCATGCTGTAAGTTTCAGTTAGATCCCCCTCATCCTTCTAAATTCTATTGAGTATAGTCTCAGAGTCCTCAAACATTCCTCATATGTTCCTCATGTGAATGGTCCTGGGACCATTCTTGTGAACTTCCTCTGAACATGCTCCAGGGGCAGTACATTCTTCCTGAGATATAGGGCCCAAAACTGTGCAGAATACTCCAAATGTGGCCTGACCAGACCTTGATAGAGCCTCAGAAGTACATCCCTGCTTTTATATTCAAGTCATCTCAAAGTCCTCTCTTCTACAAGGATATAGATACATGTAAGGAAATACCACACCTTAGCTGATATATGTATTTATAGGACTCTAGGGGAAAGTTTAATCAGAGAGAAATTTGCTATTGACTTGCACATTAATGTTACAAGAAATGCTTTCAGAAGAACAAAACTCTATGTAAAATGAATGAAGTGACAACAAAGCAGGTGAAAGGAAAAAAATTACTCAGAAAAAAAGATGTAATAATGGTCATGGAAAAATAAGCTCAAATAGTGTTTGAAGCTTTTGCAATTTGAAAGGTTTTTCCTGTCTACCTTGGCTTATACATAAAGAGGACTGATTTATTTTCCTGGCATCAGTCCAAAATCCAGAAAAGAGAACAAAGGCAATAGCAGCAATTTACTGCAGGGGAAGCTACTGGTGACGCAGAAGAAGGTCACATTCTCTTGCTTGCTGTAGAAGATGAATACAATAATAAATGATATGCCAATATGTGCATTAACAACAGGCTAGTCAGATTTCAATTAAAATGTCTGGCTAATTTCAAAGTTGCAATAGGATCCAAATACATTTGCCAGTTTACTCAGCAAAGAGTCTAACATTCAAAATTATAACACTGCACTTCCAATACTTAAGGAAATGTATTGAATTTATCATGAGAAAATAATTATTGAGCAAAAAATCTCAAGAGCAAAATTTCAAGGAAGAGCCATTTTCACACCTAGAGACTTATTCTCAGAGGTGGAGTTAGTTGACTGAGCTAATGATAGGTAATGGTGGTGCAACTTGTATCAGTAAATTAGAGAAGCATTATAACAATTTAATCAAAAGTCACAAAATGAAATAAGCTGGTATATGAATCATCCTTTACCCCTGAACTTCTTGCCATCTACTTATGTCCAATGTCTCCCCATATTGCTAAGTCCAGCACGATATTTGACATCAAGGTAAGTACAGATATAGCATCAGTTCAAGTGTGGATGAAGTTGTTTTTATTTTCATCCTTTCACAGGATAACTGGCTAGGACAGCATTTGTTGCTCATTCCTAATTACTCTTCAAAAGGTGGTGATTAGATGCCTTCTTTAATTGTAGCAATTCATGGGGTGTGGGGACATCAACAGTGTTAGGAAGAGAGTTCCGGGATTTTGATCCAGTGAGCATGATGGAAGAGTTATACAATTTCAAATAAGGGGAGTGTGTGGCTGGGAGGAAAATGTGCAAGTGGTTCTCTTCCTATGCATCTGCTACCCTACATAATAGAGGTCATGTATTTGACAGGTGCTGTTGAAGGATAGTGGTTTGGCTTCTTAATCATTGCTCCTCTTCTTCACTGAGTTTTTATTTGGTATGTACTTGGTAGCTCTTGGATATCTGAAGGAAGGAAATCAGAGTGAAAACGTGGGGATGAAGGAAGGGAATGGGTTGAGATTGGGAAGCAAGAGATCCGGGGGACATTATCATCAGTTTTCTCATTATATCAAGTGGCAGCCCCAGAATGTGCTGGGAGCTGAGAAGGGGCACAAGCTGAAAGATGCCAGGATCTTCAATTTCATTACTGACACCACATGCTGCAGGCCTCAGCACAGAGGGTCCATGGAGGAACGCATCCCCTTGTAGCTCCGAAGGCATGTAGGTACCCTTGCCCCTACAAGCTCTGCTGTGCTCTGCTTCCTTCTGCAGGATAGAGGGAAAAATGTTATAGTTTATATTGATGTGTATCTTCATGATCTGCCTGCCAAGACTGAATAACTGGAGGCATTTGAAGACAGTCAGCAATTGGGAGGAAAGTTGACAAAATTTGTAGATTTCAAAGAATGAGTTGGAATATCTGGATGGTCAACCCATATCCTGAGTGCCAGGAAGTGGTATAGGTGGGAGCTGTATGAGAGGTTGGTGGCACAATGGGAGAAGATTCATAGGAAAAGTGATTCACTGACATTGATCATCCACATGAGATTATTGGAGCTCTTTTGTCTGCTGACAGAACCATGAGTTCAGGCTCTTTAGAGTTGATTTTCCCAGTCAGACTACACTCCCTCCTTTCTGACAGTGGTTCTTGAGGGTCTTTGGTCTCCTCTGGAAGACCATAGCATCTACCTTCTGCCCATCAATCCCACTACTGGTTTCAGCAATACATCCGTGAATGTGTAACCATTTAGTGTCCTATTATTGTTTTCATGAACTGCAATTGCAGCATTGTTTCCCAGATTGCTTTAAAGAGGCAGTCAGCCTTTAAGTTAAAGCAGGTCCACCTATACCATTTGATCAGCAGACAAATCTGTTATCATCTCTGCTATACATGGAACATAACGGCAACAGTAAGAGGACCACCTCAATGCTTGAGGTGTATAGCATTGAAGTTCTGCATATGAGGTTGGTTGCCCAATGGTATGCCTTAGCCATCTTGGTCGGGATAGATGTGGACATACCATGCAGCATGCTGCAAATTAACTTCACAAGGTCTACTTTATTTTTAGATTGTTGCAAACAATCAGTGGGCGGCACGGTGGCACAGTGGTTAACACTGCTGCCTCACAGTGCCAGAGACCCGGGTTCAATTCCCGACTCAGGCGACTGTGTGGAGTTTGCACGTTCTCCCCGTGTCTGCGTGGGTTTCCTCCGGGTGTTCCAGTTTCCTCCCACAGTCCAAAGATGTGCAGGTCAGGTGAATTGGCCATGCTGAATTGCCCGTAGTGTTAGGTAAAAGGGGTAAATGTAGGGGAATGGGTGGGTTGCGCTTCGGCGGGTCGGTGTGGACTTGTTGGGCCGAAGGGCCTGTTTCCACACTGTAAGTAATCTAATCTAAAAAACTCCTAGATTTCTAATTAAAATGAGAATTTTATCTCATGATATGACATTCAAAATAGTTACTTTCAGATCAATTGACAAAATCAATTCTGCCGTATGAAGAAAAGTTCACATCTTTTGGCAAACTGCCCCCTTAGAATGGTACAACCTTCATTTCCTCCTTTTTTTCTGAAATCTACTTCGTTAGGTGATGGGTTATCTGTTTAAAATGCTTACCTAGTACCTTTTCAATGCAACATATGGTGTAAACAAAATCCCTGGAGTAAAATAATTAGAAAACATTGTGATTAATTGTGCATCGTAATGAATAATTAATCAGTGCCATAGCTGAAGCACAGAACCTAATTATCATATAAGTGGAAACTGATTATTAAGTACAAAGTAATAAAAAGGTAATTGCTCCCCACTGGATTTTTTCAATGTTTAGCTGTTTGTATTAAAGTGACAGTGTTAGGAATTGTTCAGTTATAAGAGGGCTTAGATTTAAATAACATTTACCAAAATTAGTAACTAAAAATATTTCCAAATCTGTGTTTCTGTAAAGAAACATTTTAAATGTTTCATATCACATTTGCCAAATCAATGGAAGTTTATGACTATGAAGTAAATTTTCAACTTCACAGCTAATAGATGGGTAATGCAAGGTGACACATACTACAAATTCCCAACATACATTCTCACGGCATGAAAATCTGCACTAGAAATACTGCGAATTGAAACATATTGTATTGTAATTTATTCAGTCATGATGTGGCCACTTTAAAGTCTATTTTCTGCTGTAACTTCAGCAAATACCACTTTGCTGAGGTTACTCTCCATCGGTAGTGAGAGACGTTTTATTCAGCATTTTTTCCTGAAATTGTGTATCTTACAGTTCCACATTTCCATAGTCACCAGCAATTCTCCAAGACCTTGCAAAAAATTGTCATACTGAGGGTGAACAATGTTTTTTTGATCCAGGGACTAACTCCAGAGAGCCATTGTAAAAAATGTTTAAATTCTTCCACCCTTTATTGCTTAATGGCAGAATTCGGCAAAAATCATGGTATTGGCATTGATATTATTTCCTACAATTTTTACATTCTGAATTGTTTTGTTAATTCTCAACCACTGCATGATTCAAGCATTTTAATAAAGGATCATAGACACCCAGAGCACACCAGTGTTTTATTTTTTAAAATAAATTCACCAGCTTTGTCAGATGAATGTATTAAGGTTAACAGAACCAATGTGGGTATATAGAGTTAAGATAAATTGCAGCCATGATTTAATTGAGAATTGGAACAGGCTCAAGGCACTGAAAGTGCTAGTCTTGCTTCCCAGGTCCTGGCACATTAGAATACTTTGGAATTCAAGTTTTAAGTGTTTCACTTCCTCAGTTGCAACTTCTTACCTTTCTCTATTGCTCCAGCTAAAGTTTGGACGTACAGTAGCGCCTTGACATACGAACGACCCCGTTCACGAACAAATCGGTTTACGAACAGGATTGTACGTAAAATTTTGCTTCAACGTACATACGAAATTCAAGGTACGAATGAAGGTACGAACACAAAATGCCCATGTGCAACCACGTGGTTTCATTGTTCTGCTTTGCTACGTGCTTGTTGAACGCAAAATCTCTCGGGCCCCGCGTGATCTCATTCAGTTCGTCTTTGGTGCGCGCGCTGTGAACAGCGTTCATTGCTACGTCCAAGCATTCTTACGCTATCCGAACAATGGGAAAAATTGATTCAGTTCGCGAACTTTTCGGTTTGCGAACCGGGTCCCGGAACGGATTAAGTTCGTAAGTCGAGGCGCTACTGTATGTCATTGAATTCCACCTAACGTGATATTTATGCTCAAGGAGTTACTCTTTGCTTCCCCAAGATGCGCTTGTGCCATTAGAATAGAAAAGAATATCATTTATTGTCACATGCTTTCCATTGTAGAAATGCATTGAAAAGTTTTTACAGTGGTTGCCTCATATGGCACCATCTTAGGCACAAGTACCTAGGTACAAACTTTCGATACAACAGAGGAATAAGAAGTAATTGCATTACCTTACAAGGTTTCAAAAATGTTAGAAACAAGACATTGTTAAAGGATCGACATTACAGTAGGGTAAAAAATTTCAAATAAACATTACATTGTGGCAGCTCAGTGCAGGGTTTCTGCACATGGTCTAACTACCCAGCGCCATACCCCGGTTCAACAGCTGACCCCACTCCGCTCCAAGCCTCCAGTCCGCTCCGTACCAGAGCACAGCTACTCCAGTGTAAGTTCTAGGACAGCTTCACTCATGCACGGGACTTGCTGTCTACATGTTGTTCCAGGGCTCATAGCCCATCACCGTCCCAGAACTCACAGCCCGTGTGCTGTTTCCAGCTCACAGATGCCTCCCGCTGCTCCAGGATTCACATCCAGGGCTAATGGGAGAGAAAAAGAAAACAAAGAGGGGGAAAAAGAAGAAGAACAGATGGAGCAGAGGAGCAATATTTCAGCAATTTCTCCTTCAGCGCCTACTCTTGAATCTATTCCGAAGTCCCCTGCCTTTATCTTCAAAATTAACCTTTGGTAACCACTGCAATGTGTTCAAAGGTAGATCCCCTGTCCAGAAATGCTTGTGCAGTCGAAGTAATCATTCTGATTTTGCAAAGGCAACTGTGAAACCTTGTTTGAGTAAATTTTGACAAGATCCGGTGTACTCATTTCCACCTTCTGGATTCACATTTTACAAAAATGACTCTCAATTTATCACAATCCCAACAGAAAGAGATAAGTTTTTTAAAAATATCTGAGTTCCCAGTGACCAATATAAAGAAAACACACAAGAGTTAAAGTTTTTGAAGTTTTACTTTATTAGACTAAAATCACCATTTAGTAAACATTATTTAGTAGGTAAGTCTTAACTCAAAACTAAAGAACAAGTCAGTCTTAAGTTTGTTAACATGAGTGACAACCCCACACCACATCATGGTGCTGGCTGTTAGATCCAATGTTGCCAAGAGCAGTCAGGATGACAGTAGGTCCCTGCTTTATGCCCTTTAAGTCATGGAACAATCCCGCTGTCCCAAGACCAGCCTCAAAGTTAAGATAGAAGAGCTAGAAGAGAAGATAGTAATAAGTCAACTCCTACAGAATAGATTAGTAGCATGGTAGCCCTGAAACAGCCTGGAAAGTTGAGACTGTGCATTGACCCAAAGCATCTAAACAGAGCCCCAAAGAGATCTCACTAACCCATCGAAAGAATTTTGCCACAACTTGCAAATAAAAAAAACTCTTCACTACCCTAGATATAAAGAATGGTCATTAGCAAATGAAACTGGATGAAAACAGTAGCTTTCTAAACACATTCTGGACACCCTTTCATGATGTACAGATCATTAAGAGTGCAGTTGGCATTTCCACTGCTCCAGCAGAATATCAATGCAGATAATATGGGATAGCGAGTGATCTTCTGGAGGGGAAGCTACAGAGGAGAGTCCGCTAATTCATGGATGCAAAATCACAACCAACGAGACCATCATGATCAAAATCTTGTGTGACTGCTTGACAGAGCTTGTCAAGTGAACTCATAGCTGAACAAGATTAATTGCAATTAAGGATGCCCAAAGTCAAATAATTGGCCATGTATTGACACCAAAAAGTCTTTGTCCAGATTTCAAAGAGATGAGAGGCAGTATCAGTGATATAGCAACCAATGGGTGCTAAAGCAGTGCAATAAGTTGCTGGATTTATCAACTGCTTGGTAAAATTCTTGCCCAACTTGTTGTCAGAGTGTAAAACATTACGCAAATTCATGGTTAAGGATGTACAATGATATTGGAACACAGAAGAAGAGGCAGTGCTGACCAAAATCCAACAATGCCAGTGTTGAACTACTACAACAAGAAGGTTGAAATCACTCTGCAGTGAGATAGAACTTGGAGCAATCCTTATGCAGCAAAGATAACAGTTGCATATGCATCCAGGGCACTAACACAAACCGAGAAATGTTATGCTCAGTTCGAGAAAGAGTACCAATGTCTTATCATGTAAACATTTTCATCAATACAGACATGGAAGAGACAAAGTGGCAGTTGAGTCAGACCACAACTCACTTCATAGCATTTTCCACAACCTGCTACTATCTACTCCAAGGCCACTGCAAAGAATGTTACTCCGTATCAGAAGTACCATCTGGGTGTGGCGTATATGCAAGGGGAGCAGATGCATATTACAGACAGGCTGTCAAAAGCAGTCATCACAATAAAGAAACTGCAGGCTGCTCCAAGCAAGTGTGAAATCTTCCAGATTCAATGTGAAGCAGCAGCCTGTCATTATCTGAAAGTCATCACCTCAGCAGAGACACTGAACAGAACGAACAAGCTCCTTGCTTAAATAAAGCAGACTACTAAATGAGTTGCAACTTTCCATGTGTTGCAAAAACCGGTGATAAAAGGATGGCTAGAGAGCATTAAGGACACAACTGTTGGTACAAGAGTGTATTGAGCATATATTGGTGAATTGAAAGGCTAGACTGGCCTCTTTTACAAAGGAAATATTATCCTTGAGGAGTTGAGTGGCGAAGTACTAAAGTGCATCCATACAAGCTATCAAAGAATTGAGCCAATTTAAAAGACTACGGCAAGAAATGTTTTCTACTGGCCAAACATAAGCACAAAAATCAAGGCTTGTAAGGACTACCAAAATAAAGGAACTAGAGAACAGCTGATGACACATGAAATCCCAGACAGACCCTGGTTGAATTTGGAAGCTGATCTCTTCACCTTCTCAAGAACCAATTGTCTCATCACAGTAGACTATTATTCTGAATACTGGAAGGTGGACCAGCTGATGGCAGCTGAAGAAGGGCTTTTGCCCAAAACGTCGATTCTCCTGCTCCTCAGGCGTTGCCTGGCGTGCTGTGCTTTTCCAGCACCACACTCTCGACTCAGCTGATGTCAATGACTTCCACAAAGATAGTCAAATGCTTGAAAGCATGTTTCAGTTATTGCCAGCATTGTCATGAGAAACAGTGGCCCTTAGATTAGGAACTTCGATACTATATATCATCTCCACATTATCCCCAATCCAAGGGAAAAGTAGCAATGAAATTGATCAAAGAAATCATTAAAAAAATCAAACAAATCCCACAGAGATGAACGCAAAAGCAACCCTTGAGTGGAGACCTATTGTAGCAAATCCGTACAACCCAGATGGCCTCCTTCTTCAAGGACCGCAATTTCCCCCCCGACGTGGTCGACGATGCCCTCCACCGCATCTCTTCCACTTCCCATTCCTCCGCCCTTGAGCCCCGCCCCTCCAACCGCCACCAGGACAGAACCCCACTGGTCCTCACCTATCACCCCACCAACCTCCATGTACAGCGGATCATCCGCCGTCATTTCCGCTACCTCCAAACAGACCCCACCACCAGGGATATATTTCCCTCCCCTCCCCTATCAGCGTTCCGAAAAGACCACTCCCTCCATGACTCCCTCGTCAGGTCCACACCCCCCCATCAACCCAACCTCCACTCCCGGCACCTTCCCCTGCAACCGCAAGAAATGCAAAACTTGTGCCCACCCCTCCCTCCTTACTTCCCTCCAAGGCCCCAAGGGATACTTCCATATCGGCCACAAATTCACCTGCACCTCCACACACATCATCTATTGCATCCGCTGCACCTGACGTGGCCTCCTCTATATTGGGGAGACAGGCCGCCTACTTGCGGAACGGTTCAGAGAACACCTCTGCGACACCCGAACCAACCAACCCAACCACCCCGTGGCTCAACACTTCAACTCCCCCTCCCACTCCACCAAGGACATGCAGGTCCTTGGACTCCTATATCGCCAGACCATAGCAACACGACGGTTGGAGGAAGAGCGCCTCATCTTCCGCCTAGGAACTCTCCAACCACAAGGGATAAACTCAGATTTCTCCAGTTTCCTCATTTCCCCTTCCCCCACCTTGTCTCAATCAAATCCCTCGAAATCAGCACTGCTTTTCTAACCTGCAATCTTCTTGCTGACCTCTCCGCCCCCACCCCACTCCAGCCTATCACCCTCACCTTGACCTCCTTCCACCTATCGCATTTCTAACGCCCCTCCCCCAAGTCCCTCCTCCCTACCTTTTATCTTAGCCTGCTGGGCAGACTTTCCTCCTTCCTGAAAAAGGGCTTATGCGCGAAACGTCGATTCTCCTGTTCCTTGGATGCTGCCTGACCTGCTGCGCTTTTCCAGCAACACATTTTCACCTACTGTAGCATGGAAAGCAATCCACTACAAAGACTTTTGTCACATCATACCCAAGCCATTCTACTAAAAGGAAAGAAAATCAACTGAAGCCAGAATTGGGAACAGGTATGAGTGAGAAAGCCAAGGAGAAATCGCAGAAAATCAAAATTCATTTTGACAAGTTTGCTAAGCGATTGTCATGGTTGAGAAGGGGAGAGCTGGTCAAGATATAGGCCTTCAATGTTCTCAAAAAAAAAGCCAAGTAAAAATGAGAGATGAAACAGCAGGAAGCCAGATTTAATTTTGACAAAACTCTTCAACCAATGCCAGAATTGGAGTTTGTCAGAATCTAAAATTCAACAAAGTCAGCAAAACACAGCTAAGTGGCAACTTTGGACTTCCATGGAATAGTTGTCAGCTCAATTGTATGCAGTGGAGATGAGTGACCAGACAGACCATCATCATTGCTGGCACATACACCCAATAAGAGCAGTTGGCCCTCACCTGCAACTAGCTGAGGAAGGGGTGAATGCACCAATTACACAGGCATCATGACAAACATTAGTCCAAATGAAACAACAAAGGGTAGCAGGACAGCCACAAAGGACACAGGCCAAAAGACCAAAAGATATAGTAGCAGAATTAGGCCATTCAGACCATCAATACTGCTCTAGCATTTGATCACGGCTGATATGTTTTGCAACACCGTTCTCCTGTAATCCTTGATCGCCCCTTACCAATCAAGAATCTATCTATCTCTGTGCCTGTCTCAATAATCTGTGCTCGCAAGCTTCTGCGGCAAAATGTTTCACAGATTCATCACCCTCTGAATGAAGAAATTCCTCCTCATCTCAATTCCAAATGGTCATCCCTTCACTCTGAGTCTGTGCCCTCGGATCCTAATCTCTCCTACTAGTGGAAACATCTTCTCCACATCCACTCTATCCTGACCTGTCAGTATTCTTAAGTTTCAATGAGATCCCCTTTACTCTTCTAAATTCTGTTGAATACACAAAAAAAAACAAAGACAGTACAACACAGGAACTGACCCTTTGGCCCATCAAGCCTGCACTGACAAAATGATGCCTTTCTAAACTAAAAACTTTTCTCTTTATGCAGTCTGTGCACCTCTATTCCTACCTCTTCATGTATCTGTCCAAATGGTTCTTTAATATTGCTCTTGTATCTGTTTCTACCATCACCTCTGGCACCACATTCCAGGCATTTACCACCTTCAGTGTAAATAAAATTGTCTCTTACATCTCATTCACACCTTCCATGTTTTACCTTAAACCTATGTGCCCTAGTAATTGACATACCTAGCCTGTGACTGTCCATTCTATCCATGTCTCTCATAATGTTGTAAACTTCTATCAGGTCACCCCTCAGCTCTGATGTTCAAGAGGAAACAAACCAAGTTTGTCCAATCTCTCCTCATAGTTAATATCCTTCAAACCAAGCAACATCCAATAAATAATTTCTGTACGCTCTCCAAACCTCCACATCCTTCAGACCTGTATACAATATTCCCAAATGTGGCCTAATTAAAGTTCCATACAGCTGCAAATAACTTGCCAATGTTTGTACTCTATGCCCTGACCAATGAACGCATCTATTCCACATACGCTCTTGACCACCTTATCCACTTGTTTTGCCACTTTCAGGGAACTGTGGACCTGTATTTCCAGATCTCTCTTTATGTTGATGCTTCTAAGGGTTCTTCAATTTACTGTATAGTTCCCTTTTGCATTAGATCTTCTAAAATATCTCACTATTGCATCAGTCCAGATTAAATTCCGTTAGCCAATTCTCCACCAAAGTCTCCAACCTGTCTATCTTCTGCTGTATCTTCTGGCGGTCCTCTTCACTATCTGCAACTGCCCCTATTTTTGGGTCATCCACAAACTTACTAACCAGACCACCTATATTCTCCTCTATGTCATTTATGTTACAAACAACAGGAATCCCCAACTGATCCCTGCAGAAAACCACTAGTCAAGATCTCCAGCCAGAAAAACACCCTTCCACTGCTACTCTCTGTTTTCCATGACCAAACCAGTTCTGTATCCATCTTACCAGCTCCCCACAAATTCCATGTGACTTCACCTTCTGTATCAGCCCATCATGAAGGACCTTGTCAAAGGCCTTGCTAAAGTTCATGTAGATAACATTCAACAGCATCCTGGTCTCCTCAATCATATTTATAAGATTATTAAAGGATTGGACACTCTGGAGGCAGGAAACATGTTTCCGCTGATGGGTGAGTGCCGAACCAGAGGACACAGCTTAAAAATACGGGGTAGACCATTTAGGACAGAGATGAGGAGAAACTTCTTCACCCAGAGAGTGGTGGCTGTGTGGAATGCTCTGCCCCAGAGGGCAGTGGTGGCCCAGTCTCTGGATTCATTTAAGAAAGAGTTGGATAGAGCTCTTTCTTAGGATAGTGGAATCAAGGGTTATGGAGATAAGGCAGGAACAGGATACTGATTAAGGATGATCAGCCATGATCATATTGAATGGTGGTGCAGGCTCGAAGGGCAGAATGGCCTACTCCTGCACCTATTGTCTATTGTCTATTGTCTAACTTCCTCTAAAAACTCAATCAAGTTTGTGACACACAACTTCCTCCATACAATGCTTTTTACCTATTGTTAATAAGTCCATATTTTTCCAAATGAAAAATAATCTTTTCTTAAGAATCTTCCTCAATAATTTCTCTACCACTGACATAGTGTTCACCAGCCTATATTTTCCCAGATTATCCATGTTGGCCTTCTTATTGAATGTTTGGACCCAAGCAATTACAATGGATCAGAGGGACCATTTGTGCATGTGCAAAGATCCTTCAAGGCAAGAGGACAGTAGATAAGGTGGTTAAGTAGTCATACACAATACTTTCCCTTATTGCATTGAATACAAGAGCAAGGAAGTTATGATGGACCTATGTATAATATTCGTTAGTTGAAGTACTCTGTGCAGTTCTGGTTGTCACACTATAGAAAGGATATGATTACATTAGAGAGGGTGCCTGGGCTGTAGTGATTCAGTTATGAAAAGAGACCAGATCAGCTGGGCTTGCTTTACTTAGAGTAGAAAAGGCTAAGATAGACCTAATTGAGGTACATATAAAGCTGTGAATGATTTTGATAGGTTGATAGAGAAAACTTTTCCCCTTAGTGGAGGGGTCATTAACTGAAGGGACAGCGATTAGGTAAGTAGAAGGTGGTTTAGAGGGATTTTGAGGAAGTATATTTCACCAAGAGGGTTGTGGGTATATGCAAATCACTACCTAAAAGTGTGGTAGAGTCAGGAACTCTCAAGACATTCAAGAAGCATTTAGATGTGCACTTGAAATGCTATAGCATACAAATCTACAGGTCAATTGGTGGAAATCGAGGTTAGAATACATAGATGCCTGATCATCAGCATGGCACAATGAACCAAAGAGTCTTTTTTTTATGCTGTAAAAACTATATGGTTAACAAAGCATTTCGCATGTTTGCTTTCATTGGTCAGACCATTGAGTACAGAAGTTGGGACATCATGTTGCAGCTGTATAGAGTATTGCTGAGATCACTTTTGGAATACTGCATACAGTTCTGGTCACCCTTCCATTAGAAGGATATTATGAAAGCATGCAGAAAAGATTCACAAGGATTTTACTGGGATTGGGAGGTTTGACCTATAAGGAGAGGTTGGAAAGGCTTGGACTTTTTTTCCATAGAGAGTAGAAGGTTGAGGAGTGACCTTATAGAAATATATAAAATAATCAGAGGCATAGATAAGGTGAATAACAAAGGTCTTTTCCATAGGGTAGGGAAGTTCAAAACTAGAGAGCATACATTTAAGGTGAAAGGGGAAAGATTTAAATGGAACCTGAGGGCCAACTTTTTCACTTAGAGGATGATGCATAAATGGAATGAACTGCCAGAGGAAGTGGTAGATGCAAGTTCAGTTACAACATTTAAAAGACATTTGGACAGGTACACGGTTAAGGAAGGTTTAGAGCGATATGGGCCAAACACAGGCAAATGGGACTAGTTTAGTTTGGGAAACTGGGAGAGCATGGGCCAGTTGGACTAACTGGTTTGTTTCCATGCTGTATGAGTCTATGATCTATGAGATGTAGGCCCACAGGAGAATGTTACAGACTGGGTCCATCAAGTACCAGCTCTGACTTTCCAGTTAGAGTTGTCATCTTCTTGTTCCAATCTAGTGTGGGGAAGAATAGAACACTGCACATCAACAAGAGGTGATTAAATATTAATAGCATGCAAATGCTGTCAATTTGGCATCATGCTGGCCACTAGGAAAATTCTCAAAACTTAGTTGCAGAGTCAGACATTTTGTTCATGATATCAAGAATTTCATTTCTCTGATTTCATCATAATTTCCCAACTGACTCGTCATTGCCTATGTTTTTGTGAGGGGGGGGGAAGATTCTGACTCAAGTGTTCAACACATGCTGTGTTATACACATGATGCAAAGATAGATATTGAATTGAATCCATTGATAGTCAATAAGTTAAAATTCAGGAAAGAACATGCAGCTATCAAATTTCAATTTGGGAGCCAATAAGATATTTTAGAGAGCTGATAGAAGACTTTAGAAACAAAATAAGCTGATTGATTTTTCTGCAAATTCTTCAGGCACTATAATTTTAATTTCTGATTTCTGCAGTTTTTGATCCAGGTTTAAAGCCACATGTAATGTTTCTCATGATCAGACAATTTTACTTATTAGAAATCACTGTTTTACTGTCTATCAAATGTAAACCTTGACTCTTCTTTCATTGCCTGCACTGTTCAAGTTTCTAAATGAGAAAAGTCTAATAAATGCCTTATGCCATTAGAGACCTGACAAGACACATGAGAACCTTTGCAAAAGGAAGCTCTTTACGATTTCACTGAAATTGCATATGGATTAACAAGTTAAACTTAAAAATCTACGCATTCATCAGCACATGGCATTAATTACACGGTGAGAAGTTAATTAAGTGGGAAAGTAATTTTATGGAGACGATTGAATGATGGCCTTGAAGAAATCAAATTTTTGCATAGCCAAGAAATTATTGATCTTTGAGGGACTGACAAGCAAACCTCCTTAAATATTGAATTGCTTTTGAAGTCTGTATCTGCAACAAAGTTTCAAACAGTTTATGCAATTCAAATATTAACTGTCCTAGCATTAAAATATCAATAGCTTACAGCGGTAAAGCTCATGTCAAAGTAATAAGCACAAGGTTAAATATAGCAAAGTCATTTGGTAGAACAGAACTTGAATAATGATGAAAACAGGGGCATGTTTTTCATCTTGCACTCATTTATCAGGAGTTCTAGAACCAGGAGCACTGTGGTGGAAGAAGTCTAGAAAACACGCAACAGCACATTATAGTCCATCAGGTTTATTTGGAAGTACAAGCTTTTGGAGTGTTGCTCCTTCGTCAGATAGCGAGTCCAACACTGGCACCTCCATATCTTGAAATAGGGTGCAAGCCATTTAGGACTCAAGTGAGGAAGAATTTCTTCACCCAGCACATAGTTAATCTGTGGAATTCCTACCCCAGACAGCTGTGGAAGCTGAGTCATTGTCATGTTTAAGACTGAGATTGATAAATTCCTATTTATGACCACGATCAGGGGATAGCATAGGAAAATGGCATTGAACTAGATGACTAGCTAGGATCTAGAATGGTAGAGGCCGAATGGCCTCCTCCTTCTATGTTCCCAAATTGAGGCTCAATAATAGCAGAGACTTATCTGCAGTCATTGATTTTACCTAACAGCAGAGACCTTTTGAGGTGTTGTAAGTGCTGCAGAACTATATAAAATGTATCAAAGAAATTTTTCTAACAGTATTAATAATGTTTAGTCTCCCACGTGCTAGGTGTTATCCTCAAACAATAGTTATTTAATGTAAAGTTACAATGCAGATGAAATCATTGAGGGATCCTTCACTAAAAGGCTTTTACTCATCATTCATTTCAAGATGCGCCCTGTTTGTGATACAGTTTAAGCATTTTTACAATTCAGTAGAGGCGATTGAGGTAAGGCAATAACATTGACAGTGACATGCAGGAATTCAGATTCAAACCCCAAGTTACGCATGCAGATTACTGAGATGTTTTATATAAGAGAACGCAGTTGATTTTGGTCTTAAAAGATAATTTTGGAAGAGTTTCCTATTGGTAAGAGTTTAGGCCATCACAAATTTCCTGATGGTAATTTTTTATCAAGCCAGGACAAATGCAAGAATATTAAACTTTAAACAATTACAATGATTTTTACTCCAAGTTCTGTACACGGGAGCAAATTGAACTCAAGTGAGTGTAGCTCTAACAACATCAAAAAACTTGACACCATCCAGGACAAAGCAGTCTGCTTGATTGGTACCACACCACAAACATTCACTCCCTCCATTACCAATGCTCAGTAGCAGCAGTGTGTACTATCTACAATGCACTGCAGAAATTCACCAAATCTCCTCAGATAGCACTTTCTCAATCACAACCAGTACCAGTTATAAAAGGTAATGGAAGTAGATGCATGGGAACACCACCACCTCCATGTTCCAGTCGAATTCACTCATCACTCTGACATGGAAATGTATTGTTGTTCCCTCACTGTTGCTCCTAACTGAACCATGCATGTACCTATACCAAATGGACTACAGCAGTTCAAGAAGGCAGCTCACCAGCACTTTCTTAAGGACAACTTATGATGAAGCAATAAATGTTAGCCTTGCCTGTAATGTCACATCTCATGAAAGAATAAACACAACAGAAAGTGAAGAGCAGACAAGGTAAGGTATGAAGAGTGTAAAGAAAGCATAATACTTGTTTGAAACAGCAGCCAGTGGTGGTAAATTGTCAACTGGCCCCATTGTTATTACTGAGCTGATGGAGGGTATTGAGAAACAGTTATATAATATTAATGGCAGCACTTTAGTGCTTGCTAACATTTTGTAAGACTACAACACAAAATTCAGAGGGATTAAAATGCATTAAGGAGGCACGAAGAAAGCATAAATTTCGAAATGAACAAAAGAACAATACAATTGCCTCTCCACTTCAATATTCCCAATAATAATCGAGCTAGTCACAAAATGCTTTTATAATTATTATCTTTTTAAAAAATAAAGTGATTACTGTTATACTAGCCATTTGGTCAATACCTTCAGTCCTTCCATTGAAATAATTAAAGATGCAAAATAAATATCCCATCCGTTTCTGTACTTGTTTTCAGAAAGTTAAAACTCACACAACACCAGGTTATAGTCCAACAGGTTTATTTGGAAGCACTAGCTTTCAGAGTGCTGCTCTTTCGTCAGGTGATTGATGAAGAAGCAGCACTTCGGAAGCTAGTGATTCCAAATAAACCTATTGGACTATAACCTGGTGTTGTGTGAATTTTAACTTTGTCCACCCCGGTCCAACACCAGCACCTCTAAATCATGTTTTCAGAAAGAAGATGTGATGATAGAAGTTTTAATGCAAAATTGGAGTAAATCCACAGACTACAGGAGATATTAAGAGATATATTGCACATTCGAAAAGTTGGTTTCTGCAGTTACTCGGGGGGAAGGATTAAAATAACTCATTCCTCACTCAAGGGCAATTTGAGGTGATAGCCTAGTGATATTATCATTCGACTATTAATCCAGAAATTCAGCTAATGTTGGTGAAATTGGTTCAAATCCTACCATGGCTGATGGTGGATTTGAAGTCAATAAAGAATCTGGAGTTAGGAGTTCAATAGTGGCCAAGAAACCACTATCATAAAACAAAATACTCATTTGGTTTACTAATGTCCTTTATGGAAGGAAATCTGCCATCCTTACCAGGTCTGGCCTACACATGACTCCTGACCCACAGCAATGTGGTTGACTCTTTGCAGTCCTCTGGACAATGAAGATAGCCAGAGACCTCCACATCCTGTGAATGAATTTAAAAAATGGACTGCCTACAGCAGCAGCATCAATACAATTGCAAGTTATGAATCCGGTTCTTGATAATCCAACTGAGAGTGCAAGTATAATAAATGTGAACCATAAACTGATGTCAGCAGAGCTCATGAAGAAATCTCTCATCCTAAGACTCTTTTTGTAGGTTCTATCCTTGCAACAATTCATAGACCCTGTTCAAGATCTCACAAAACCTGCAACTCCAACAATATGAATGGAATGATAAATGGACTATCCAAAACCAATGACAGTCCCATTACTTAAAATGAGGAAGATGAATTTCAAAGGAAGACAAATGAATCAAAAACTGTCGGTGTAGCACTGTCAACATTTCAGTCCAGTTACAGATCACTGGGCGTGAATTTTGTCTCAAAGACATCCCTTTTTTTAAGTTTATTTGGATGGTAATGAGATAAAAATGTGAACAGGAAAGCTCTTGCACACTTGATACCTGACACAACTTTCAATTTAGGCAACTTAGGCATCCAATCTCATTAAAACAATTAAATTGATGTCCTCAGAAACACAGATATCAATCTGTATATTTCAGGAGCTTAGCAATGGCCCTTAAATTCATTTTTCTTTAGTGTCTGAAGCTACGGGCCTCAGCAAATATTTTCCATTATGAATTCTTCTCATGTTTGATGAGGTTCCTTTCTTAAGGTCAGAATCTTAATGGATACACTTCAGTGAGAAGCTCATAAGTATGAAGTATTGCTTTTCAAAGAGTTTCAGAATTTGCAGATTGTTCTTCTGACAATCTTGCAATCAGTGTTATAGTTGTATCGTGTCAAAACACACTTTGTAACAAATATCTTTCAGCCATATCTACCTTCTGAAATTAATTGAAATTTCTTTCAACTCCATCATCAGTAAATTGAGCCAGTAAGCATAAGCATAGAGCCTCAGCTAAATCTAATCTCTCATTGGAATCAGAATTTTCTTCTCAGTCTTCTTGCATCCTTTATTTAAGCTTTCCTATCTTCAAATATGTTGTCTATTTCCTCTATCTCCTCTATCTTCTTAAATTCCATCCTTTTTCCATTAGAGTCATACAGCATAGAAACAGGCCCTTCAGCCCAACTCGTTCAGCCAACCAGGTTTCCTAAACTGAACTAGTCTCACTTATCTGCATTTGGTCCATATCCCTTTCCTACCCAACTACCTGCCCAAACATCTTTTAAATGTTGTAATTTTACCAGCCTCCAGCAACTCCTTTGGCAGCTCATTGCATACACATACACACACACACACCCTCTGTGTGAAAAGATTGCCCCTCAGGTCCCTTTTAAATCTTTTCCCTCTCACTTTAAATCTATGCTGTCTAATTTTGGACTCCTCCACCTTGGGGAAAAGACCTTGTCTATTTAACTATCCATGCCCCTCATGATTTTGTAAACCTTTATAAGGTCACCCCTCAGCCTCTGATGCTCCACCTTCCATTTCACTCTGCTTTTCTTTTTCTTCCCACTCAAGTTGTTTGCTCTTTCCTTTGTCTCTCCCTTTCTTCTAATTCAAGTTTTTTTTTATTTTTGTTTCCCTCTCTTGACCTTCTAAAGTTACATTTCTTTTTCTTTTTCAAATCAAGTTGCTTAATTTCTAAATTTATCTTAGTTTATTCTAGCCTTGACATTTTAATTTCAAGTTCCTGTTCTTTTAATTTTACATCTTGAATAATCACTCGTAGCAGCTTCTTCTTTTGAGATTGTGCTTTTCATTCTATTAATTGATCTGCTAACCTACTTAGTTTAGACTAAGACAACAATTTGAAATATCCCAAAGTTTCATCTAAAAATGTTTAGCAACACTCAAAGCCATTTTCAAAGTCTGTGCAATAAACACAGACATTTGTGCCCAGAATCTGGGTATGCTTATTTCTTTAAGAAAGACACAGATCACTTAGACAAAGAACTTAGATCCCAGAAAGAGTTACTTGTTACTTCTTATGATCCCAGCTAATGTTAATCATGAACAAGTTGGATCCAAGAATGAAATCTGGATTAATTGACCATACTTCTTTCTTTTACTTCATTGTGCCACGGTGCCACGGTGGCACAGTGGTTAGCACTGCTGCCTCACAGCGCTAGAGACCCGGGTTCAATTCCCGCCTCAGGCGACTGACTGTGTGGAGTTTGCACGTTCTCCCCGTGTCTGCGTGGGTTTCCTCCGGGTGCTCCGGTTTCCTCCCACAGTCCAAAAGATGTGCAGGGTCAGGTGAATTGGCCGTGTTAAATTGCCCGTAGTGTTAGGTAAGGGGTAAATGTAGGGGTATGGGTGGGTTTCGCTTCGGCGGGTCGGTGTGGACTTGTTGGGCCGAAGGGCCTGTTTCTACACTGTAAAGTAATCTAATCTAATCAAATCTAAAAAAAAAAAATCTAATCTAACATAGCGGTCTTTCGCTGGAATGTAAGCACACAAGACTGCCAATTTGTTTTTTAACAAAAAAAAAGCAAAATTTATGACACAAAAAAAATGAAAACAAAATAAGTCTATCTCAGTCCAATGCAAATGAAAAGATTTCAAAACACATGGCAAAATGTCTCTTCCCTAACATCACCGGGTTACAATTACTCGAAATCCAGAGGATGTTTCTTTTGCTGTTCGGTTCTTAGATTTGACATAACTGCTTCTTCTCAGTTCCTGTGAGCTGTGAAGTCATTATTTTGAAGCACTCACACACTTGGAAGGTGAAAATTTCTTAGTCTTAATCTGCAAAATTCGAACCAAAAGCTGTCCATAGAACAGTGTATTGAGAGCAGAGAAATAGTGAAGGCGGAAAGTTCAGAGAAGCTATCACTTCATAAGATGAAGAGAGAAAGGAGTGTTGTGTAAAAGTCTAACTGAGGGTTAAAGGCAAAAGACGAACTGATTTCTTGTGACAGCCTCTCGTTTTATCCTATTTAGGATGGTGAGATACCTTTGTGAAAATTCTCCTCTCATATTTGGGTAGTATTGAACAGAACTGAATTTCAGGGAATGAGAGTTCTTGGGTTCCAGAGCTACTCTTAACAATAAACAGTAAAGGTGATTGTAAAACTTAATATTTTCAGTTTTCTAGGTTTGACTTAATGACTTATTTTATTTTAAATCCAGTCACAATGTTTAAAGAAGTTAAAATGAGCAGCAGTTAAAATAAAGGGAAAGAAACCATATGTTCCAGTCAAAACTGCATAAGTACACCATGAGGGCAATTCAAGTGAATTTTTGAACGTCAGGCTTGAGATTAAGAACCAATCTATTTCTGCACAAAGACTGTAATTTTTCAGTTATGTGTTTGACAGCCAATTATTTTCAGACTTGAGCGTGAGTTATGAAAATTTCAAGAAACCATAGCAACCAGTAAAATACAGTATAGATGGTGGATTTGATGATTAAGCTGAGCTAATAGAAAATTGTCTTTGGAAACCTCACAGGGAATGGTGTGATTGGCTAGCACCCATAGTTAGAAAGACTACAAGTAATAATAAGACTACACAAAGAAAGAATATATGAACATTAGATTATGATTACTTAATATATTTTCCTGTTTGGTATTCCAAATAAAGTTCACTGCTATATTATTCCTCTCTCATTTGCTCAATGCTCTGCTCTACTACTTTTGAAGACTGAGAAGAGATTCTGTTGGAGACATTGGATAAATTCCAATAGCTAAAAATTATGTGTCAGACAGAGCATACTGCTCATGAGCTGAAATACGCCATTCATTTTGTTCCCGAATGGGATATGGGTGTCAATATTTGGTATCCATCCCCAGTTACCCTTGAATTGGTAAGAACTCAGGCCATTTCAGAGGGCAGTTAAGAGTGAGTGACATTGTTTATGGGTCTGGAGTAACATGTAGCACAGACCATGTAAGGCTGGCAGATTTATTTCCTTAAAAGGCATTAGGGAACTAAATGGTGTTTTATTTCATAGTTACCATTAGATCAGCTCATAATTCCAAACTTTATTGAATCAAATGTTACCAGCTGCCATATGAGATTTGCACACATGTCCCCAGAACAGCAGCCTTGGTCTCTGGTTTACTATCCCAGTGACATTAACACAATGCTACTGCCTCCCTTGAAATGGAAACCAAAACTCACCTTAATTTTCAGGTTTGTTGGTCGCAGTTGAAGGTACAAAATTCTAAGACTCATGTCTGAGATACATGCCATTTTAATTCTCACATTTTCTCTTCATCACTTTCCTCAATTGTAGTGTCCCAAGACCATAACTACACTGTCAGATGTGCCAAATTTCAGGTGACTGTCTGCTCAGATGGGTAACAGCATTTCCAAGAAGAGCAGGGTAGTTATCCATCATGTCATGGTCCAATATAGCCTCTCAACCAACATCATTCAAACGTGGTAATTGTTAATTATTTGGTCTCCTGTTGTGCACAAATTAGCTGTGAGGTGAACTACATCATAGCAGTGACTATCAGCAGTACAATATCTTGGCAAGCCCTGAAGTTGTGAATGGTGCTATAATCAATGTAAACCATCCTTTCAATTCGAAAATTCTCTAAATTGATGATTTCAGGTAGAATTCAGTGGAACTATCTTACTTCAATTTAATAGTCTAACTATACCTTGAACTATGCCATAGTGCCATTTGATTGATACAAGAGTTTTCATTTGTTTATGAAATGTGGATGTTGCTGTCTAGGCTAGCATTTAATCCTTGCCCCTTCTTACCCCAGAATAGATGACAGTGAACTGCCTTTTTGAACTGCAGCAATTCATGGTGTGTAGGGACATACTCAGTGCTATTTGTAGGGGAGATTCAGAATTTTGAAAAAGCAACTATGAAGGAGCAATGATCTCGTACCAAGTCAGGATGGTATTTTGCAGACGGTGGTGCTCGCATGTGCCTGCAGCCCTTGTCCTTCGAGGTGGTAGAGGTCCCAGGTTCGGAAGGTGCTGAGGAAAGAGCCTTAGTGAGTTACTGAAACACCTTGTAGATAGCACAAACTGTTGCCATTATGTGTCAGTATTGAGGGGGGTTAGTGTTTAATGTGGTGGATGGAGTGTTGATCAAATGAGCTGCTTTGTTCAAGATGATAGCAAACTTCATCAGTGAAATAAAATAATATATTTTGAGAAATAAAAATGCGAATAAAAATTGAGTGCCAATATGTAATGAGACATCAACCGAATTGATAGCAATGATGATGATGTATATTGATGTAATGATCAAGTTAGTGTCGCATGATTGTGATTATTATCTAACAGGAGCAGGAACTCTGCCAAGGGTCTAGAGAACATGTGAATCTTTGATGCTGTAAGAGTTTTAAAGAAGACACCACGGACTCGAGAAGTTGTACATGGAAGACTAAAACACACAATAAAACAGGTTACATAGGACTAGCCACAACCTGAATTAATCAGGCTTTCTCTATTGGCTATCATTGAATGCCATTATCTTTTATACAGAGAATACAGCATGAAGACCAATAGCAAACCATTGATGTGCATTGATAAATTCTGTGATAAAATAATCAATTAGCAATTTTCAGCTTGCAAGTAGAATTCAAGTCATATCCCATGTGTTTCCAAAATGTGTTCTGTTTTGAATTATGTACAAACATACAATTATTATAAACAAATACATTCAACATTGCCATAGATATTTCCAGCCAATTGGATTACGCAGCTCACTGTTGTTATCTGCATCATGATTTAAACCAACTATCTCCATCATATTACCTAATGTCATTCCTGCCTCAGCTAATCTGCTGTTGAAAAACTAGACCATGCCTTAGTTAGCTGTACACCTGATATGCTTCTGTCATGGATAGAATACACATTTCTTTCTGTCTGTGCTCAGTATGTTTTGTTGTGGAAAATGTATGACTTTTCTTTCAAGGCATTTCCATTAATTACACTTGCTTACGTGACCTATTGTTAATTTGTGGTCTGGCTTTCTTATGGTGATACTATTAGTTCAGGTGGAATTGTCTGCAAACAATATTAAGCTGATTTTAAAAACAAAAATACTACAACATGGCTCCCCCATCTGACTTTCTAAAAGTCAAATTCCTAGTTCAAGTAAAGGTGGTGTTCATTTATAATCCAACACCTTGTGTTGTGCTTTAGCACTTTGAGGGTTTGACAGACTTCTTGTTACAATGGGACAATGATGCAGCAAATCACTTCCATTTGAGTTTTGATGTCCCCTTTTGAAACAGAGAGACAGACAGGGTGAAAATTATATAGCCCCTTCATATTGGTCCATTCTTAAACAAAGTGGTGTGCGAATTCCCCATATGGCTTTATTTAATAAGATATTCACTTGACACTTGGGAATGTCTGTAGTTCAAATGCCAATGATGACATGATTTGCAACAGCCATTTTAATTGCTGTTTGTGTCCAGTTTTAAATGCTTTAACTTAAAAGTTCATAATATACTGAGCTCAACATGGATCAAAAGCTTTACAGTGAGCAACAAAGCATGTGACTAAACAAGGTCGATCAAACTAAATCAGCAGGAAGTGACAAGGAGCTTCAGAAAGGGTTAATAGAATATCTAAGAGTTGAGGCAGTCCACTGAATGTAAACAGGCCTGAAGGTAAACCAAAGATGTCAGAAAATGCCAGGACATTTCCCAGATGAGTTAAAAGAGCTAGAGCTGAGCCAAGAGTCATAAAAAAAGCCAAAGAGTCAGAAGGGACCAGTAAAAATTACAAAGATAACAGGACCAGACTAGAAATCTGGTTAAATTAATGATAAAATTACTAGAAATCAGGGGTATTCACAATCAGATCAGGAGAAAATGAAGCTGAAACTTGAAATAGTAGAAGAGCCATTAAAGAGAATAGCATAAGCTGAATAACCAGCTGATCACAGTAGTGTACCAGAGAAAATGGAACAGGTTTGAGGAAAACCCCATTCCCAAAACAAATGATATACCCCATAGCAGAGACCACTGATGGGAGCCACCAGAGGCAGTCCAGTGAGCAAAACATACTGGCAATGAGGTGTAGGTTATAATGTTGTAGTAATGGGAAGCTCTCTGCTAAAAAAAAGAGTACATATTACTCCTGTCCATCTGTGTGATGGGGAATTGCCCTCAAAAGATAACCATGGCCGATCAATATTCAACTTCTGGCTTCTGAATTTAATATCCTAGATCTCATGGACTAAAGTGACATTATACTAATCTAAAACAGATGCTATGTTTGCCTGAGCAGAGATTGAGGTAAGATTTGTGGAACAAATCTGAGGTATACAAACCTATCTGCACTGAAGTTATCATTTCATCCAAAATCAGTGGAACTATTTGCTTTGGGAAATGGTGGGTGTGGACTAGTTGGACAAAAGGGTCTGTTTCCATGCTGTATGACTCTGTGACATTAAGTCAGTGGTAAGAGATTTACATGCTGTTAAATTCACACCAGACAATTTCACATATTGGGACATGAAAGACTCACCTGTTCGGCAGGTCAAAAAAAGCAATGAGCAGACTCGGAAGTATAAAAGCCAAATAGTCAAGACTCAGATCATTTTCAGAGTTGAACATACTCTTCATACTCTTTGGGCAAATACGTTTATCCTGATTTCCCCATTGTATTTATTAATGTCCATCCTACATTTTCTCTCATTTTCAATTATTCACAAGTAAAAACAATATTTTCTGCCTAAACCACTGAACCTTCTCATTACACTAAAATTTGGACCAGGTCAAACTGTCTTCGGGAGTATAGTATGAAAGTACTGATCTTAATATTTTTTTCTGGTAATCCTACAAATCAGGTATTTTGGTGCCATCCAATAGATAGTTAAGAAACCTAATGAACCAGACTAAGTCTGCTACATTCAAGGCCACCTCTTGTGTTTTGACAGTGAATTCAATTGAGACTTTGGTAAAAAGGTTCTCTGGCTTATTCACTGAGGATTCATACAATATAAAAGATAGCTAAGCCCATGAGACGAATAGAACCACTAAGGCCAAACTAGTTGAAATCCTTTGAGACAAGGCACTGACTCCTCATCTATTGCTTGATGAAAGCATTGTCAAAAACTACAATTAGCCACCCACCTTCTAAAGCTTTTCAGCTGTTTAGAAGTCTGGAAGATTTTAACTATCTATCTGCCCCATTAGTGCCCAGCAAGTAAGATTTAAAGTTGTTTTGCCCCTCCATTATTATATCACTTAGAAACATTTAAATTTTATATTTATATTTTCACCATCAATGTTATTTCCTGATATGTGTGTTTTGTAATTTGTTCTGCTATCTTCTATCCAGGAAGTGTTTCCTATATGGTTAAACAGGGAATATAAGCAGGATTTGGAAGTTATAAGGTGGCATTGTAATATATTCCATTTTACTGACAGTTGTAAGGCTGTTTACCAGATGACAATGTCTATACAAGATCAATGCTCATTCCAGCAATAAGGCAACGACTATTCTCGTTTCATTAAATCTGGAATGATTGTCACCAATTTCTCCCTTTATTGCTCTAAAATGCAAGTTAAGTTATTTGAATGAAGTTTTCAAACAGAAAAGACATCTTCCTTTCAAAGCATTATAGTAAATTGAATAACCTGTTGACTTTGCAGAGGGTAAATAGAAGCCTTTCTGCTTCTTTACAAGATACAGCCATAGATGGAAAATAATACTTTAAAAAGTGAAAATTGGTTAAAACAACAAGGCTTAATCAAGATTGCTTCATAACAATCTCAGAGAGGATTCTTTTTAGGGCCACAAATAATTAAACTCAAATTTCAGGCAACACATTGTGTAGCTGGCTACCAACAACAGACAATAGGAAGGAGGCAGTATCCAGCAGCAGCAAATCAGGCTGCCCATAATGGTCATTAACATGAAAGTAGAAGTTATAGAAAGTAGATAAATGCGAAGTGATGCATTTTGGAAGGTCGAACTCGAATGCTGAATATAGGATTAAAGACAGGATTCTTGGCAGTGTGGAGGAACAAAGGGATCTGGGTGTGCAAGTACATAGATCCCTCAAAGTTGCCACCCAAGTGGATAGGGTTGTTAAGAAAGCATATAGTGTTTTGGCTTTCATTAACAGGGGGATCGAGTTTAAGAGCCGCGAGGTTTTGCTGCAGCTCTACAAGTCCCTGGTGAGACCACACTTGGAATATTGTGTCCAGTTCTGGTCGCCCTACAATAGGAAAGATACAGAGGCTTTGGAGAGGGTGCAAAGAAGGTTTACCAGTATGCTGCCTGGACTGGAGGGCTTGCCTTATGAAGAAAGGTTGAATAAGCTTGGACTTTTCTCTCTGGAGAGAAGGAGGAAGAGAGGAGACTGATCGAGGTGTACAAAATAATGAGAGGAATAGATAGAATCATTTGAGAGAGACTTTTCCCCAGGGCAGGATTGACTGGCACAAGGAGTCATAGTTTGAAGATATTCGGAGGAAGCTATAAAGGAGACGTCAGAGGTACATTCTTTATGCAGAGAGTTGTGAATGCATGGAATGCGTTGCCAGCTGTGGTGGTGGAAGCAGAGTCATTGGGGACATTTAAGTGATTGCTGGACATGCACATGGATAGTAGTGAGTTGAGGGGTGCGTACGTTAAGTTACTATATTTGACATTAGGATTAAATCTCGGCACAACGTCGTGGGCCAAAGAGCCTGTTCTGTGCTCTACTTTTCTATGTTCTATGTTCTAATGAAGGAGGTTCCGCAATGCTGTGGTCTTTTAAGGTAAGAGTGAATGGAATATGACAAAATAGGCAAGGCCTGCTGGCTTCTAAGATGAATATAAAGTAACTTTTCTAGAACCACTGCTTTCTCTGACTTTATTTGGTGGGACAGCCATGATAGGTTGCCCACTCAGGCATAGTAGTCAAGGGTAAATTACATCTTTGGATCCTTTTCAGCATGTGTAAATAAGATTTCATATATGACTAAGGTGGCGGAAGAGCGCTAACTGCTTCTGATTTGGTGACATGATATCATTGATGCAAAATGTCGAAATGCACAACATTAGGTTTAAAAATACTTACATTTATTTTCTGTTTCACTCAAGAGCTGAAATGCATTTGGCTCACAAGAGAGAATTGAACTAGCAGTGAATAAGTTACTAACTTCTATTCTTTATTTATATTTTCAGCTGCATGTTTGACATGTCACTGATACATTTCAGTAGAAGTTCTAAGCGCATTTGAGAATAAGGTTAGGTAAATGTAGGTTTTCTTGCAGTAATGGGTATGTGGAGTGTTTGTGGAATGTAGATAACTATTTATAGAGAATATCTCTGATATTGTCTGCTGAATTAACATTGACAATTTTCTTCATTGGGAAAATTAGAAGGTCAAGATATTTAAATGGAACTAGCCAATACCAAGATTTTTCATGAACCTACAATTACAGGTACAGCAATATTCAGAAATATCCTTTAATATCAGTGGTTGGTGCCAGTGTAGAACAATTTAGTGCTTCTGATTTATTTAAATGTTCTTCTGGGATATAGCTGTCAGCTGCTGTATTGACAGCAGTAAACATGAACAGTAAATTGTGATTGCACAGGAAAAATGATTAATTTATTTTCGGAAGCCACTGGAATGATTTCAGCCCAGTGATGCAAAATGACACATGCTTCATACTGAAAGGTTTAAACATGTTTCACACACAATGAACTGCTTTGCGGTGATGTTGGTATTATATAAGTAAGTGTAGCATCATCCTGTGCTTGTAACATTTTCCAAAAAAACAGTGAGATCAATGAATAGATCATTTGCTTGGTGGCACAGTTTGAGAGAAAGATTATTTGCCACGTTTCAGGAGATGTCTGCACTCTTCAGAAAGTTTAATGGTATCAATAAAACCTGTACTTAAAAAATAAATGGGGCTTAAGTTTGATGTATCATGGAAAGAATGAAATGCACGTAGCAAAAAAGCCAGTGATAAGGTAAAATTAAATCTGTTAAATTTGGACATAAACAGGAACATTTGGCATGAAATATACTCTTTTGTACAGATTCTGAAATGTTAGCATTGACTTTTAAATCTTTTCAAATAACACGTATTAGGAGCATTAGTTCTGTTGCTATATATCTGCAAAACAGAATTTGTAATCAGAAGACTGTTTTGTACCATATTACAACAATTATGATTTTAAAATAATGTTAAGGTAAGGTCATTAGGCATAGTCCACAGGAGAGGATAACTATCTCAGTCTGTTAGAGAGAAACACGTGGGTTTAAAGCTTGAGGGGATATCAAATATTCGACAAGGAAAGGAAGCAGCGCTCTATGAACTACCACAACTTATTAAAGTGGTAATGATATGTTAAGGTATTTTCCAATTAGCCCCTTCAAGCATGCTATTATACACAGCTCTCAAGCAGGTGGGACTTGAAGCCAGGCATACTTGCTCAAACATACGGACATTACAATGGTATCCTTTAATGACATTTTAAGAGGTATTTTCTAATCAACTTGTTCGGAGATGTTATTATGCACCTGTGACACAAGAACCCTAAATGACATTTTGACTGCACTGGGGTTAAGGATACACAATTGGAAGGCAATGATTGATAAGTACAAAAATTTCTAGAACACTGGGTGTTGCTTGGAGTGGAAATCAACATTTATGTTATAGTATTTTGTAAATACATCTAGTATTAAGTAAGAGGTTGGCATTTTATTTTCTACTTCAACTGGCTTCAGAATATGTTAACAACAGGGAGTCGTTGGAGTTGCACTCTGTTTTTAAAGTGTAAGAATTTGATAGAATCTATACAATTAAAATCATTCTGCACCACACTCTAGCCAACTGAGACAGCCAATTCCACCACAACAGTACTTGTCCCAGTAATGCCAGTACTCTAAGCTTCCATACATTGTATATTCCAGCACGCACATGGCATTGTTATTTATGCACATTTTCTGAATATAACTGATTCACGTATCTATAATATATCAAAATGCCTTCTGTATGGAATACATATCACACTTATTCCCTGTAATGTTTTCCTCTCAAATTTAGATCAGTTCTCAGCCTATTAATACAAAATAATATATCCTATGATTCATCATGGACAACATCAGGAAGATCTATATATAAAGATATTTTTCCATTCTTTACAATGCCAATGGACTGAATAAACCATTTTAACTAAATCTATGGCTTTAGGTCACATTTTGAGCTTCTTTTCATGTAGTGATGACAAAAGTCTTAACACGTTCCATATTCAACCAATTACAGTGAGAAGATAAGAGACTCTTGCCAGCATTCAGCAATATAAGTCCTTTAAATGCATGAGGAAGCAAGGTTCTTTGATGTGACGTACTGGAGAACAATCCTATTAATTTCTCCCTGTATGATTTTTACTACGCCAGCAATCTATAATAGTTGCATAAATTGCTGTTTTACTCTTTAAAATCAATTCTAAGAATTTGTTTTTGCAAATGGAAAATGTAATTTCATTTTCTGTTATCTTTGCTGTATTCCAGATTTCAATAATATCTGCACAAAGAAAAATTGAATCTGCATCTGACAATAAGGCTTATGCTTGCTGAGAGCAAATGTTGTGTTTAGTGCACGGACGTTTAGTTGCTTTGAAGTAGGGAGATACGTCATATTCATCAATCTGCCATTTTCCTTGCGTGAGTGACTTGATACTGAGGGCATTCTGTGAACTTGATGAATGTTTATCTTTTATTGGACAGCCATTAAAAATAGAATTCATACTTTTATGCATCACATTGTTAGCAAACTGTGAAAGAAGAGTGCAACAATACAAGTTAATTTTAACACTGCAGAAGGAACTTGTAAAATGGAAGGTCATGACTCAGAATATGAACTGGTGGGTTTCAAAAAGGAATTGGATGATTACTTGAAGAGAAGACATTGGCAGAGTTACAGGAACAAAATGAGTGTGTGGGACTTGCTCAGATATTCTTGCAGAAAAGTAAGTTTTGGACACAGCAGGCCAAATGGCCTCCTTCTGTACTGATTCCACCATCTTCATTTCTACTTGGTTAAATTGGAATTGCCTGTGTTGCCAGTCATCACAGTAACTTGGAAGGAGTTGTAGGCAATGCTATCAAGCAGTATTTACTCAGCAATAACTTTCCACTGAAACTCAATTTGGGATCTGCCAGAGCCCCACAACTTTTGATCTCATTATAGCCTTGGCCCAAACATGCATTAAAGAGTTATACTCCAAAAGTGAGATAAGAGTGACTGCCTTTAACATCAAGACAGTATTTGAACAAAGGAGCACAAGCAAAACAGGAGTCAGTAGGAATCAGGACAAAACTCTCCACTGGCTGGAATGGCACCTAACAAAAATGAAGATGGCTGTGGGTGTTGCAATCAATCATTTCAGTCATGGTACATCATAGCAAGAGTTCTGTAGGATAGGGTCTTGACCCAACCATCTTCAATTGCTTCATCAATGATCTTTGTTCCATCATTGGATCGGACACAGCCATGTTCGTGAATTATTGTACAAGACTCAGTGTTAGTCGCAACTCCTAAAATACTGAAGATGTCTGTGTCCATTTTTTGTGAGACCTAAGCAACGTCAGACTTTGGGCAAATAAGTGGCAAGTAACATTGTTCGTCACAAGTGGTAAGTAATGACCATTTCCGAGAAGGAAGAATCCAATCATCTCTCTTTGATGTTTAATTACATTACCATTGCTGAATTCCTCAACTATTAACATCTTGGGAGCTGCCACTGTCAAAAAGCTGAACTGAACCTGCCATATAAATACTGTGCCTGCAAGAGCATGTCAGAAGCCAAGAATTTTGTAACAAGTAACTCATCCTGATGCCTAAAAACTATTCAATATTTATCAACTTCAAGTCAGGAGTCTGATGGAATACTCTCCACTTGTCTGGATGTGTGCAGCTCCAGCAACATGCAAGAAGCTTAACACCATCCTGGACAAAACAGCCCACTTAACTGGCAATTCATCCACCATAATCAATCGTTACTTCCTCCACCACTAATGTGTTGTGACAGTGGAGCTGGCCATTTACAAGATTCGATGCAATAATTCATCATGGCTTCTTCTAAGCATTTTCCAAAATGATAACCTCTACCACCTAAAAGGACAAGTGCAACAGATGCATGTGAACTACATCACCTACAAGTTCCTCTCCAAGTCATAAACCATTCTGATTTAGTTTGGAGATGTTGGTGTTGAACTAAGGTAGACAAGGTCACCTGATGAAGGAGCAGTGCTCTGAAAGCTTGTGATTTCAAATAAACCTATTGGACTATAAACTGGTGTCATCTGACTTCTGACATTTGGATTGAATGGAATTGAATTGAATTTATTGTCACGTGTACCGAGGCACAGTGAAAAAAGACCCATTTTGTTGAAGTTTTTCATCTTGCAGTCATCAGAACAATTCATGAGAATGTCCAAGTAAAGGGATAGCATTATTTGTATTGTATGAGTGGAAAAGTGCTGGTTTTTCAACCAGTGTATTCTGATTGTTCAAGGTCATGGAGAAGACACAGTTTAATGATGACTGAAAGTTAACTACCAAGAATTTTTTTTACATTTTAAAACAACCAGATTCACTCTGGTCAAGGCACTGTCCTGAGAAATGAACTAGAGAATGGCTACCAACTATCTTGTTAAGTTGAAACAGATACTGTTTACAGAATTTCTTAGTGCTTTCAAAGAATAGGATCCTGTGTATTAATATATGTTGTTTTGAATACATGCAAGGGTGTTGCACTGCAAGCTTGAAAGGTTACCGGCATAATTCTTTTCACATTCAGGATTATTCAGAAAATCTTGCTCAAACACAGAATCACATCTAGTGTTGGCCATCATATTGTGAGGTTTACAAGGCCAAGCTGGTCACGCATGGTCAATATACTGCTTGTTGTGAACATCAAAAGGAATATGCTGTTTGATAATGCCCCCAGATCCTGGGATATTCAACCTATGTACCTAGCATCACCACAACACTGAAGTTTTTATCCGACATTATTCCCCTGCATATTCTTGCAGCGTCCTGTTAAAAGCAAACACCTCTCATGTTGCTACAGTAACATGATACCATTTGAAATAGATGGTGTCACCTGTTTATCACCTTTCCTTGTCTTTCTAGAATAATTTAAGTCAACCTGCCTAATTTAAAATTTAAACAAAGCTGGTCAGTTAACTGTCAGTCATCACTAACTGGTCAATTCTCCATAGCAAAACTTTTACCACTCAGAGTCCCTTTGCCAACACAGTAGCATTCTCTTCATGTACAAAATAAATGTTGTTTTTCCTTTTCTTTGGTGTTCCTTGCCACTGTTTTGATGAGTACAAAACAAAGGGCTTTGATAAAATCTGTCCTGTTTCAACTATGCTTAAGTTTTGTACGACTAAAAAATGATAATTCTGTAATCATTGCTTCCCTGTTGCCGGGTCATAAAACTGGAATTCCTTTCCTAACAGCAATGCAGCAGTCCAGAAAAGCAACTCACCACCACCCTCTCAAGGGCAATTAGGAATGGAGAATGAACATTGGCCTCACCAGAGACACCTACAGCCTGTGAATGTATTTAAAAAGCATATTGAGGAGCTGCTAATGTGTCAGATGTGCTGCTTTTTGTGAAAAAATAAGCCAAACTGTATTTACTTCTTTTGTTCAATCTTAAATATCTCATTCAAAGTTGAGAAGGGAGTTCTACCAGCTTTTTACCCAACAGTCCTCTTTGAACCAATGGAGTTCAATGGACCTGATTGAGTGGTCAGTCTTATTAATTGGGAATGTGGAATGGAGACTGTTATACAAGGTAAATGTTCTGGAGGAGTTAATGTTCCTGTTGCATGGGATCTATGCATTCTATTGATGTCAAATGCAGCCTGTGGGTGGTGATAAGGGCTTTCAATCTAGCTTTCAGACAGGATATATCTATCTATACCAGTTCCCTATGGTCCAAGTACTTATGCCTGACCAAATGTAGTTGTACTTTTTGCCATCATGCAATATCTTTTTAAAAATTTGATTAAAATGCTTCATCTGTTCCTACTTTATGATGGTGTATCCTCTATCACTAAGATAAAAGTAAAAGCACTATTGCCCTATTACATCATAAGGCTACTCTCCCATTAGAGAGAGATGACTGATGGTGGTTTAACCTGAGGGTGACCACATTTCAGGTTATGGCAGATGTTGAGAAAGAGGGTTTTTCATGGTAACCTCAGCTGATGCAGGAATTGTATTCATGCTGTTGGCAACACTCTGCATCGCAAATCAGTTGTGCAGCCTTCTCAATCAACCAACTCTCTCTATCATTAATTATTACGTAGATCCATGACAAAGGAGGCTAGGTGACAGTGAGCTAACTCAAACCACCAGAACCACATACTGATAGCAACTATTCCTCTAAGCTACGCAGCTGCATGACTACTCGGAGTGTTTGCCCATACCATCTGGTATATGGATGCATTGATTTCTGATTGCAGAGGATTACAGGGAATGAGGAAGGATAGTTTGATTGAATTATAGTCCATAAGTAAAAGGTTGGAGATTTCCCAAGCCCTGAGTGACATTGAACATGATGAGTTTAGGAGAACAACATGATAAGGCTTTCTCAAATATCGCTCTTGGAAGTCCACACAGCAGCAGGAAATATTAGAGAGAACATAGACTGTAGCTGGTAAATACTAAGGGCTTTTGCCCAAAACAAGAACTTTTCTGCTCCTCATACACTGCCTGACCTGTTGTGCTTTTCCAGCAGCACACTCCTGGCTCTAATGTCCAGCATCTGCAGTACTCACTTTTGCCAAATACTACAGGGTGCCTGCAATAGTCAGTTTGGAAAATAGCAGAGAGACCTACAATTATATAATTTTTTTTTTGACTGTTGCAGTGTGCTTTTCTTGCTGATACAGAAGGTCTGCCTCAACAGAATGTCTTCTGTTTTCATACATAAAAAAAAGTCACTTACATCACAGTGACTGTAAGATATTTAGACATGAAAAGGCATAATACAAATAGAAGCATTTATATACATGTCAAAGGGGAGTGAACCAAATGGAGTCTTTTGAAGAAGAAAAATCGATCTACAAAGTATTTCTGTTAATTGATGTCCATACATTGCAACATGAACAAAAGATTCTGTGAAAGTCTGTACATCAAGTTCAATGTGAGGAAGACTGGTGGAGAGAATAATGTAGCAAAGTTAGGAAAAAATGCTTTTGGTGAGGAATAGCAATTACACAGAGCTGTGTCTGAAAGTGCTTTTGACTGACTTTTACTGAAAAGCTCAGAATTCTAAACTGCTTTCATAATTTGTAACTAGTATGCACAATCATTATTTCATCCAAACAGCCAAGACATTGCAAAGTATTCATTACTGTTATCCCAACAGCAAAGAAAATGCTGCTTTTAAATTGTAAAATTAGGATGATATTGGGGTAGCCAGTGTCACCAACAAAAAAGTGAATAATTGTCCCTTCAAAGTGAGGAGCCCCCGTTAATATAATTAAACTTAAAATCTAATAAAGCCAAAGTTAGCTCTCAATTTAAGTCACTATGTGGTAATTAACATTGATAAGAAAACAACTGCACCAAGGCTCTCATTTCTGATTACTATTCAACCTCATTGGATATTTGTGTATTAGGATGTAAGGCCAGGACACCATATTGTTCAGCAGAATGGCACCTGCAGCCAAATAGCTTGCCAACATTAACTGTGGAAACGTTGCCATTGATATTAGGCAAGAACCAACTGTTGGAAGGTGACCAACTCTCACAGAAATTTTGAGACAAGAGAAAAATTGGCATAGGCTCCCATTGAACTCTCAGGCAGCTGGTAGACATAGGGAAGCATTGGAACAAGCCAGCTTATGTAGCACAGCTTGCTGCTGGGATAAACATTAATATTGCAGCAATAAAACTACTGAGTAGGCACCACAATCTGGTGTTATATGCTGGATTTAACATGGATAATATTTCTTGATACTTCACATAATAAATGTGTGGAACCTGGTTTTACACAGGAGGCTGGAGTCAGAAGAATGGACGATTTGGGTAGTGCAAGGAAGGGATTAATTGCACTGCAAGAGGTTGTGGATATACAATGGGGGAAGCATGGGAAAATTCAAAGAAGAATTTTAAATTGAATACACTGGGTAATGGGTAATAATATAGATTACTCAAGGTAGATGTGATTGATGTGTAGGACTTAGTGTGGGCCAGATTACCTGTGGCAGAACTTTATTTGAATATTATCCCAACAATAATCAATATGCAAAAATCAATTTTAAATTGAAATTGGCACTTGAAGTGAAAACAGAAATTGCTGGAGTAACTCAATCAGTCTGGCAGCGGAGAGAAACAGAGTTAACAGTTTTGGGTCCAATGACCCTTCTTCAGAACATTTGAGTTGACACTGCGTTTTGGATAACTTGAGTTCTGGTTTTGTCGGCCAATGGAGGTTCATCTGGTTGAAGATAGTTTTGTGTGGATTTGGGGTGGGTGTGTTTACCAGATTCATGTCTTAAAGGACTATAAGAGACTTCTAATGGACCTTCTCTGTGATTGGGTTCCCAGCAGTGTCAATGCCTGTCTGCTGAGAGCTGCCAGTCAATCTGATGCCAACAGCTCCAATTACTGCCAACAGGGCTTACAAACACACAGTGGCTGCTGGCAATGCACCCACTGGAGGCCAAGGGCAAAGTTGAGAAAAGACGCCTTGGATAGCATGTACTGCCAAACATTGATGAGAAAGTTAATGTTAGCAAGCTGTTTGACTGTGGGTTCTATGCTGGTTGAGTGCAATGGTATCTTTGCCTCACATTGACATAATGAATGGGATCACAGGGTGTGTTTCAGGAAAGTGCAGTGGGATGGGGTGGGAAATGCAACTCAATGATGTACATGTGTTAAACTGACTCCCTGCCATTGGCCAGGAATCCTGTGTCAGACTTTATAAAGGGGAAATCAGAGAAGGGTTTGCCATTGTTGGGTGACTGTTACTTGGTCTCGACTGTGATGAAGTGGATTCAGCTGCTACCTTCCCCAACATAATGCACTGCAGCCAATCCAGCCCTTGGTTTCTTCTTCTTGGTTCTCTCATCTATTTTTATAGACTGATAGAGTCTTAGAGTCATACAGCATGGAACTAGACCCTTTGATCCAAGTCATCCACGTTGACCAAGCTTCCCAAACTAAACTAGCCCCATTTGCCTGTGTTGGCCCATATACCTCTAAACCTCTATTCATATTACTGTCCAAACATCTTTTAGATGTTGTAACTGTGCCTGCATTTACCATTTCCTCAGGCAGTTCATTCCACACATGAACCACTGTTTGAAAAAGTTGTCCCTCAGGTCCTTTTTAAATCTTTCTCCTGTCATCTTAAAATTAGAACATAGAACATAGAAGAATACAGCGCAGTACAGGCCCTTTGGCCCTCGATGTTGCGCCGATCCAAGCCCACCTAACCTATACTAACCCACTATCCTCCATATACCTATCCAATGCCCGCTTAAATGCCCATAAAGAGGGAGAGTCCACCACTGCTACTGGCAGGGCATTCCATGAACTTACGACTCGCTGAGTGAAGAACCTACCCCTAACTTCAGTCCTATATCTACCCCCCCTTAATTTAAAGTTATGCCCCCTTGAAATACCCGACTCCATACGCGGGAAAAGGTTCACACTGTCAACCCTATCTAACCCCCTAATCATCTTGTACACCTCAATCAAGTCACCCCTAAACCTTCTTTTCTCTAATGAAAACAGCCCCAAGTGTCTCAGTCTTTCCTCATACGATCTTCCTTCCATACCAGGCAACATCCTGGTAAACCTCCTCTGCACCCTTTCCAGTGCCTCCACGTCCTTCCTATAGTATGGCGACCAAAACTGCACACAATATTCCAGATGCGGCCGCACCAGAGTCTTATACAACTTCATCATGACCTCAGGACTCCGGAACTCAATTCCTCTACCAATAAAAGCCAGTACGCCATATGCCTTCCTCACCGCACTATTTACCTGGGTGGCAACTTTCAGAGATCTGTGTACATGGACACCAAGATCCCTCTGCTCATCCACACTACCAAGTATCCGACCATTAGCCCAGTACCCCATCTTTTTGTTATTCTTCCCAAAGTGAATCACCTTACACTTAGCTACATTGAATTCCATTTGCCACCTTTCTGCCCAGCTCTGCAGCTTCTCTATATCCTGCTGTAACCTGCCACATCCTTCCTCACTGTCAACAACTCCTCCGACTTTCGTATCATCCGCAAACTTGCTCACCCAACCTTCCAACCCCTCTTCCAGGTCATTTATAAAAATGACAAACAGCAATGGTCCCAAAACAGATCCTTGCGGAACACCGCTAGTGACGGCACTCCATGAAGAAACTTTGCCATCAACTACTACCCTCTGTCTTCTTCCATCCAGCCAATTCCTAATCCAAACCTCCAACTCACCCTCAATGCCATATCTCCGTATTTTCTGCAGTAGCCTACCATGGGGAACCTTATCAAACGCCTTACTAAAATCCATATATACCACATCTACCGCTTTCCCCTCATCAACCTCCTTCGTCACCTTTTCAAAGAATTCAATAAGGTTTGTGAGGCACGACCTGCCCTTCACAAAACCATGCTGACTATCCTTGATCACATTATTCCTATCCAGATGTGCATAAATCCTATCCCTTACAATTCTCTCTAAGACTTTGCCCACAACAGAAGTGAGACTCACCGGCCTATAGTTACTAGGGTTATCCCTACTCCCCTTTTTGAACAAGGGAACCACATTTGCTATCCTCCAGTCTTCTGGTACTACTCCTGTAGACAAAGAGGACATAAAAATCAAGGCCAATGGCTCTGCAATCTCCTCCCTTGCTTCCCAGAGAATCCTAGGATAAATGCCATCAGGCCCAGGGGACTTATCTATTTTCACCTTTTCCAGGACTTCCAACACCTCTTCTCTACATACCTCAAAGCCATCCATTCTACTTATTTGTGACTCAGTATTCGCATCGACGACAATGCCCTGTTCCTGAGTAAATACTGAAGAAAAGTATTCATTCAGTGTCTCCCCAATCTCTTCCGCCTCCACACGCAACTTCCCACTACTATCCTTGACTGGACCTATTCCTACCCTAGTCATTCTTTTATTCCTAACATACCTATAGAAAGCCTTAGGGTTTTCCCTAATCCTACCGACTAAGGACCTTTCATGTCCCCTCCTTGCTGCTCTTAGCTCTCTCTTCAGGTCCTTCCTGGCTACCCTATAACTCTCAATCGCCCCAATTGAACCTTCACGTCTCATCTTGAGATAGGCCGCCCTCTTCCATTTAACAAGGGATTCCAATTCCTTATTAAACCACGGCTCCCTCGCACGACCCTTTCCTCCCTGCCTGACAGGTACATAATTATCAAGGACACTCAATAGTTGCTCCTTGGACAAGCTCCACATATCATTTACACTCTTGCCTTGGAGTCTACTTTTCCAAGCCACACATCCTAAGTCATGCCTCACTGCATCATAATTTCCCTGACCCCAGCTATAACTCTTGCCCTGTAGTACACACTTATCCCTCTCCATCACGAGAGTAAAAATCACCGAATTATGGTCACTATCCCCAAAGTGCTCACCTACCTCTAATTCTAACACCTGGCCTGGTTCGTTACCCAGAACCAAATCCAGTATGGCCTCACCTCTTGTTGGCCTGTCTACATATTGTGTCAGGAAACTCTCCTGCACACATTGAACAAACACTGACCCATCTAACGAACTTGAGCTATAGCTTTCCCAATCAATATCAGGAAAGTTAAAGTCCCCCATAACAACCACCCTATTACTGTCACTCATCTCCTGAATCACCTTCCCTATCCTTTCTTCAATGATTCTAGGACTATTAGGAGGCCTGTAAAAGACTCCTAACAGGGTGACCTCACCTTTCCTATTCCTAACCTCAGCCCAAACTACCTCAGATGGCAAGTCCTCATCCATCGTCCTTTCCACCACTGTAATACTATCTTTGACAAGCAATGCCACACCTCCCCCTCTTTTACCCCCACCTCTGACCCTACTAAAACATTTAAATCCTGGAACCTGCAACAGCCAATCCTGTCCCTGTTCTAGCCATGTCTCCGTAATAGCCACAACATCGAAGTCCCAGGTACCAACCCACGCTGCAAGTTCACCTACCTTATTTCGTATACTTCTTGCATTGAAGTATACACACTTCAAGCCACTTTCCTGTTTACAGGCACCCTCCTTGGAAATTGATGCCATGTTCCTAACCTCCCTACACTCCAGGCCCTGCACCCTGAAGCTACAATCTGGGTTCCCATGCCCCTGCAGAGTTAGTTTAAACCCCCCCCAAGAGCACTAGCAAACCTCCCCCCAAGGATACTGGTGCCCCTCAGGTTCAGGTGTAGACCATCCTGTTTATAGAGGTCCCACCGTCCCCAGAAAGAACCCCAGTTATCCAAAAACCGGAATCCCTCCCTCCTGCACCATCCCTGTAGCCACGCATTTAAGTGTTCTCTTTCCCTATTCCTCGAATCTCTATCACGTGGCACGGGTAACAAACCAGAGACAACAACTCTGTTCGTTCTAACTCTGAGCTTCCAACCTAGCTCCCTGAAAGCCTGTCTAACATCCTCGGCACTCCTCCTACCTATGTCGTTGGTGCCAATATGGACCACGACTTCAGGCTGCTCCCCCTCCCCCTCCAGGACCCGGAAAACACGATCAGAGACATCACGTACCCTTGCACCTGGGAGGCAACATACCAAACGTGAGTCTCTCTCGTCCAGTTGCCGTCCAGTTTTCAACTCCCCCACCCTAGGGAAAAGACCTTTGCTATTCACTTTAATCATGTGCTGCAGTGAAAAATGTCCCAGCTTATAGAGCCTCTCCAGCCTTCCCTTATAACCCAAACCCTCCAGCCCTGGCAACATCCAGATAAACCTTTTCTGAACCCTCTCCAATGTAATAATATCCTTTCCATAGCAGGGCACCCAGAACTGTACATAATATCCTACAAGTGGCCTCACAATTGTCCTGTAAAATATGACATTATGTCTCAATTAAATGTTCTGAGCAATGAAGGGAAGCTGGATGTAGATTTGCTCGCTGAGCTGGAAGGTTCATTTTCAGATGTTTCGTCACTATACTAGGCAACATCTTCAGTGAACCTCTGGTTGAAGCTTCATCTGGAGGCTCACTGATGATGTTACCTAGTATGTTAATGAAACATCTGAAACTGAACCTTCCAGCTCAGCGAACAAACCTACATCAAGAACCCCAACCCTGAGCTACAAATCTTCTCAAAAGTTGCTAATGAAGGGAAGTGTGCTAAATGCATAAAGTTTGATTTAATTTAATGGCTTGTTTTTCTTTCACTGACCTAATGCCCGATCTCTCATTTCCCCATGTCATAAGGGTTGCTAAAACCTTCACAAACAGCCACCATTTTTGGGGTTTGACTTCACAGCCACATGCATGCCTTCCTCCCACTGACCTCCAACAGCTCCCCCCTCACCCCCACACCCACCTTTGGACCAGTAGTATTACTTGCCTACTCAACAGATGAGTTCTTCAGTGGCTAACAAGTCCTGGAGAGGGATTTGAACACAAGGGCTCCAGGTCAGGAGTAGGCATGCTTCCTACTGAGCCATTTCAGCTGTTCCTGTCCAATTCGAAATGCTAGAAATGGAGCTAACCCTTTTTTATTCAGACTGGAAGTGGTTATTCTCTGCAGTTTTTTATCTGCTTTGATGTCAGTGAAAGGAATTTGCATTTCTGTAGTATCTTTTAAAACATGAGGCCTTTTCAGTTTACTTTACAGCTAATAAATCACTTTAGATGTGCAATCGCTGATGATATGTTAAACAGAGTAGGAAGTGCAGTAACTGTTTGCTTTCAAGCTGGTAACATCTCAGAAATTGTATTTCATCTCAGAAATTGTATTACAACTCTCAACCTCAACTCTGCCCCCACTTCAACATATTTTTAGAGAATGCTAGGGTTCCACGTAATCCAGAATCACATCTGTTTCTTTGCAATGTATTTGTGGAGCGCGAGATCTCATTCTCAGTTTTACTTGATTTAGAAGTGACTTTAGCAATGAAATCATTTCATTTCTTTTCTTTGCGTTTGCCATAAAACTGACATTTATAAAACAAAGCTCTATTACTGATCATCTACATAATGGAACATTTTCTATTGCCCAGCACTGACCAAGAATGACATCCATGATGAGCAGAACATATCAATTATGAAGGAACAGTTGAAGGACAGTTAGTTCTGAAACGTTCTGTTTAAATGTTCTGAGATAAGTATCTCTGTAGTCTTGTTGAAGCGTGTGTTGCCACTTCTGCTTTAAATTCAAAGGGCCAGAAAGCAGATTACGTCAGACTTATTAAAATGACAGTGACACAGACACAGTACATTTCTAGTAGGTCTTCAATGAAAAGGCAATTTAGCTCAAATCAGGATTTCTGGTGGAAAATGTATCTGTCAGCTAGAAAGAATGTGTCAGATGTAGTGAATTTGCAGCAAACCTTAAACAAATCCACAAAACCCTGTGTCTAGTTTTCATGAGAAGGAGCCGACCTCTTTTTCCAACCAGGATATTCATCACAAATAGGTATTCTTCACATCCACTGCTTCATCTAATCTTCTTCACATCTCTATCACCCAAAATGCACAAGTAGTTGACTGATAATATTCAGATAAGACCCAGTAGTTAAAATCACTAACTTCACTTTCTCAAGTAGGAATGCAAAATGTTAGTGAGGCACCACAACTTGAGTTTCTGTAATTCTTCTCCATAGTCTACCTCCTGGAATATACCTCAAAGGCACAGATCAATTATTGTTATGATTTGTGAGTAATTTAGAATATCAGCATAACTCCAAAGATTGTTATCAGGTTTTACTGAGATACTGTTTTACAAGAATGCACTATTATATGCTGATAAACTGATTTTAAACTGAAGGATGAATTGATCATTCTCACACTCCCAAGGAAAGCTTTGGACGACCTTATTGTAGGAGTGAATCTATGACCCTTTTCTGGGAGAATGTGTTCTATGAATATTCCCTGTCTTAGAGTAACATGGTGGCCAATATTCAAACCCAACTAATAAGCATTCTATTAATCATAGTCTGTAGGTGTTCCCGGGTGATGTAGACAGCTCTGCTGTAAACAGTTGACCCATTGGAACATGCAAAGGAGCAAATGGAAATAAATATCAGGATTATAACTAGTCTGAAATGGTCTCTGTTGATGAAAAGAACACAAATCCTTTTATCTGAAGTACCCTCATGATGCACAAAGTTCTTAAGGATTTAAGTTAAAGTACAGGAAGAAAACCAGTCAAGCAATGTGAATCATTTTGAAACCTAGCCCAATGTGAAATCCTTTGTTATAAAGTGAACTGCATTGTGGCATACTACTTTCTCTACCTTTTCTTTTTTGTTGCTAACCCCTTCTCCATGCTCCAACCTCCAACCAGCAGTGCTTGTTCATAATGTTGGCCAATGTTTAGTTGATTCGGAATGGAAAGAACGTCTGCTTGAGTGACATGCTCCATCTCATCCATCACAACTAAATCTTTGGGTCAGTGCACAAGAAGCTGATTGACCACTGACTGGATGTCTGCATAATTTGTCACATAATGGGCCACATGGTTTGCATGTGAGTAAAGGATACTATCTTCTATTTTTCATCAAAATCAATCAGCTTTCTACTTCCTCTCACATATACAGAGTGGACAGATTGGTTGCACTAGATACAGAAATGATGTTACCCACAGCAGGGAACAGAGAACCAGACCTCAAAGTCTCAGCAAACACAGTAAGCTACTTCAGATAAGGAGAAACCTCTCCACTTGGAGTGTGATGAACCTGCGAAATTGTAAACCATTGAAAACTGTGAAGCCAACTCACTGAATACATCGAAGAAAGAAATCAAAATATTTCTAGATGCTAAGGGTATCAATGCTGTGGTGAGTGAGCAGGTGCACGGCATTGAGACATAGGATCAGCTATGGTCATATTGAGTGACAGAGTGGGCTGCATTGTACTGAAGGGCCTACTCTTGCTCCTAGTCTCTGTATTTCTAAGTTAACCTTGAAGCAATACAGTAGCTAGATATCAGATCAAAGGAAAAGAAAAACAAGCGAATACACATTTATATAGTGCCTTTCATGATTGCAGGATGTCTCAAAGTATCTTATAACCAAACAGATAAGGGGAAAAGCAGACAAATAGGCAACATTAGATGGGTAGTTGAAAAGTATGGTGCTGGAAAAGCACAGCATCCAAGGAGCAGGAGAGTTGACATTTCCGGTATCAGCCCTTCGTCAGGAATGCCCATTCCTGACGAAGGCCTTATGCCCAAAACATCGACTCTCCTGCTCCTTGGATGCTGGCTGACCTGCTGTGCTTTTCCATCACCACACTTTTCCACTCTGATCTCCAGCATTTGCAGTCCTCACTTTCTCCTAACATTAGATAGGTGGATTATTGATGAAGCATTGCTGATCATGGATGAGATTGAAGACCATAGTATGTGGGAGGGAGATGAGTATCTGACTGACCAGGTTGAAGATGACAATGTAAATTCCTATGAGATCAGTAATCATATGGAGAGTAAAGTGAATTATACTTTTTCTTTGGGTACAGTTAGTGTGTTAGGTTATATGGACTTGGAGCCTATGACTCCAAGTAAGATGTCTCCTGTTACCATCCTCTGTCTGTGCTTATGTGTCATAAAGCTCCATTTCAAGTTTCTTATTGTTGTGTTTAATTAGTTTAGTGAACATCTTATACTCAATCATTTTAACAAGTAATTGTTTTGTCACTCCAAAGCTCCTCCATTTGGATTTTAATTGGTTATTAATGGTATGCATCCCCACTTTTAATATTAGTTTTTGCAGGATATTGTATCTGAAGGTTTACGTAAATTTAATTTTGCTTTGCCACATCAGGCTTCGGGTGAAGGAAAGGTGGGCTTATGGTTGGGGAGAGTGTACTCTTTAAAGATACATTTATGACCAGCATCAGCCAAACGGTGGAGTTTTAGGTAATACCAAGCAGATGAAGCACGTCAGATTGCATTTTCTTAAACTAGCTGAACGAGATTTATTTATAATCATTGAGATGCTCATTTGTGAGTGAACAAACACAGGAGAGGAAAGCAGGAGAGCAAAGATCAATATATTCCTCCCCCCATCATCAGGCTGAGTCAGTGGAACTATTTTGCTCAGCCAGCAGGGAGCCAAAGGAAATGATTATGGCACAGCATGTCTTTAGATTCCAATATCACTCTGCATGCAAGATGTTTTGCAAGGGTCTTTCTAAGCTACTCTAATGCCAAGTCCATGTAACTTAGAGTAATGCATATTTACTATTAAGAAGAACCTGATTTCTCACAGGGGGCTATCGTGTCTCTCAGATGTAATGTAATTATGGGTAGTTCTTCTATAATATGATAGCTGCATTCTTGTGCAACCCCGCATTATATTAAAAAAATCACACTTTAGAAACAGCGTTGACAGTGTTGGTGATCTAATCATGTTCAGCCAATGCATGTTTTGAAAGTTTGCGCTTTAGAAACAGTGTCCCGATTTGTTAATCACATTACTGCGAATTTGCATGAACGAAACACACCTTTATAGCAGAATAACCTGCAGTTAGTTATTCAGTACCATGTAATAAACCTTATCAAGGCTAGGTCAATTCACTCAGGACCCTCCAGGTGTGGCCAGAGCCTCCAGCTCCACACAGACTGAACTCCCTCCAACTCTTGGAAGTTCAAATTGATGAAGGTCCATTTGCCTCTGGCGGAAAGATTTCAGCATGTCTGTGCTATCAAGACATAAACACCAAGGTTTCCTCACCAAAGCTCCAGGGTCAAAAAACTCCACTTTAAAGCAGACTCCCTCCACTCCAATTGCAGAATCAGGGATTACACTAAGACACAGTGGGAAGGAGAGAAACTGAAAAGTATTCAGGATGCTTTGATGGCATGTGTATGAATAGGTTTGAATAATTTTATTGCTTTGGCACTACATCTGTTTGAATAACTGTATAGCACCAAATGTAACCGTAACAGTGTGATGCCTAACTTGATGTCCACACAAGATGGATTCATGTCTGTGCTGGGAACCTTCTGCAGCATGTGAAAGCAAAATGGAAAAAAGCAAATACAGGCCAATGGGTTCTGCTGACTGGAATGCCCCTTGTTCTAAACCATTCCTGGCCTTCTTTCCCTGGCTAATGTGTCCAAAGATGCTGATGTGATTGAAACAGTCGGCAATGCCCTGGCTAGGGAGATCTGCAAAAGACGGGGAAATCAGCGCATTTGAATCACCATTGGGTTGGGTTTCCATAAGTCTCTGTCCTGTATGCTTCATGGTTCTCTGTGTAACATTGTTTTCCTTTAAAGGACCTCGTATATGACTGTCATACAGTCCCCTCTCTTTCAGATCAAGACCCTTATCCTACCCACTCTGGGTGTGATCGTGGCCATTGGCTTCCAGACTTCACCAAGCACACTTGGGAAGTCCACACAATTGATCACTTTTGACCATGCTGGAAATCCTCGGACATGTTTCACCAACAAATTTTTTTTTATCTCCGTGTGCTCTGGTTTGCTCCCACTTTCCAAAACTGTGCAGGTTAGGTGAATTGGCCATGCTTAATTGCCCATCGTGTTAACGGATATGTAGATTAGGTGCATTAGTCAGAGGTAAATGTAGGAAAATAGGGGAGGGGAATGGATCTGGGTGGGTTACTCTACGTAAGATCAATGTGGACTTGTTGGGCTGAAGGGCCTCTTTCCACACTATATGATTCTGTAAGCTCGCGTCACATCAAAACAGCCAGACTATGGAGCTGAATTTTGCAACTCAGATGACCAGCCTTACTCTCACAAAGACATGAGGCAAGGGAAAGGAATAACAGAAGAACCAGGCAGATCTAAGTACATCTTGTACTTTGCTGATTCTGTGCATCCAGCTGTTGATTTTATTGATTGACAACAGTTTTTCAGTCAATAAACTGCTTTGATTTAATTTAGCAGTCTAGCTGATCGTGGTACCAAAAGGAAATAATATTCTGTTATGGAACATTTGGTTAAAGATGTTGTTAAGATGCTTGCTACAGATGATAGAACTGGAGGTAACGGATGGGTAAACAATTTCATCTCTTAAAATTCATATATTAAAAGTCATCCGTCTCAGGAACAAGATGATCAGGCAGATTCAATTACATGGGAGAATATTCTCACAGGGATTATAAAGGCATAATGGAAGTAACCTCAGAGCCGTAATTTTAAGCTTTCATGGTATAATAGGTGAGAGAGTTCATCTATGCTGCCTTCAACAGGAATTAAATGCATTTAAAAGATTAGCAGTATGAATGCTAATGCTAAACAGGGAGCTTCAGCCTCAAGTTATCAGCCTTCACTAGACATCACATAGCAATGACATTTTTTTAAAAGGGACCATGTTGTTGCACAAAAAGATGTTGCCAGATAAGAAATTTTGAGAGGTATTGACAGACCACATGCAAAAAGAATGTTTGCTTTTGTGGGGTACAGCATATATGGAAGCCATCAATATAAGGTAATTGTTGAGAAACCCAACTGGGGAATTCAGAAGAAATGTTTTTCCACAGTGGGAAGAATGTGGAAATCTCTGCTACGGGGCATGGTAGAGATGCATTTAAAGGGAAGGATGACAAAGGTTTAATGAAGAAGGGAATACATAGTTAAGATGATAGATGCAGATGAGAAATGAGGGTGAAGTGGGATCACCTACAGTTTTTGCTGCAGTTATAATTTAGAATTGTTTGATATTTTAGACAAAAGTAATGCATGCAGAGTTGAGTGGATTGTACACATATGGTGACAGCCAAGTGCTTTTTGCTAAATGCAGCAATCATGTTGCATGTATTTCTCAGTCCTTCATTGAAGTCAAACTGCTTCAAACATAGACCTTTGATTGCACGTAATTCTTAGAAAATACTAATAGATACATTAATGGATCCACAACATAAAATCACTTGCTATTTTAGCAGTATTAGCAATATTACTCTAAAGCTGCAGGTTAGATTAATGATTGAAATAAAGAGCTTTTACATTTCTGACATCACTGTAGCCATGTTATTTACTTAAGCACATCAAGGAGTCCATTAGGGTTGATGTAGGGGATCCAAGTCTTGGACACAGAAATGTAAAATTTTCATTAACGAATCCAATAAGGATTTCTGAAGAAATATTTCCAATCAGACAAGTGAGAATGTGACACTTGATATTGTTTCATCTTGTGTTTTAAACCATTAGTGCGACCTGCACATTGAGAAACCAGTCTTAAGTATCTTGCAATATAGGTGTCTGTACTTAGTCTGTCCCTGATGCTCCTTGGTCCTTAACTCTAAGTAAGGCTTCTCAATTCCTTATGAGCCATAAAAGTTTACACTTGTAGAGAGTAGGTTCTCAAATATAGCTCTCAACTATAGTTGATAGGACCTCTCTCCTCACACATGACTTCTATCTCCTATTGACATCAAAGTTATTTGTTCAGCTACATCATGATTTACCTGAATATCATTACACCACATCTCCTTACCCCCAAGTTTTTCTAACCTTAAACTGATCTAGGTCTACATATTCCTGTTGGTTTGCTTTTCTTTAATATTTGCAATCATTAGCATCATTATGCGTGTAATTATTACCATGAACAGTGCTATCTTCACTGCCATCATCTCCTCTCCCACTCCATAATTTTGAATGTCACAGGTTAAGATGATCTGAAATTCTGACTGGATGTCCCAATCTAGTTCACTTCAGTTCAGCGCTATGGTGAAGGTGTGACCCATATATAGCTTCTGATACAGTAGAGGTACAACTGTCCAATATTCTATCATAATCCATATGCAGTCTCTTCCTTGGCTTGAGTAAAATCAGTGCCTTCATGTTCCTCTTGAATGTGTCTTCAGGTAATCTGGCATTAGACTTCCTATCCCTTAACCAGACTTCGTGACACAGCTTTACATCTGACTGAGTTTTCACCCTGTGTCTAAAGCTGTGCCTCTCTGCTGCTGTTAGATTTGGCTTGAGATTGTGTTTAATTATGTTATTCTCGACCAGAGTTAATATCTAATCTGGATTCTTCATGTCATTGATTTCATATTCTTACCTGCTGTTTCCATCTTTCCATTCAACTGAGGATGGAGTGGACAGCCTGTCAGCCATTGTTGCCTACCTTCAAAGTGACCTTCCTCAAATTCTCCCTCACAAATTGAACTCTGTGATCCAATTCTAATTCTTTCTGAAAACCATGCACCCTTTTCAGTGTTTTGTTCACTGACTCTGCTGTGGTTGAATGAAGTCTTCCACTTCAATCCATCTCAAATAGTAGTAGAGCAGGACAGGATTTAAAATTTGAACATCATTAGACTGAAAGAAAAATGGGGAGAAGCATGTATTCCAAACCTGGGCTGGGTCTTTCCCTTACCCTGCTGCTGTAGGGCTCATTAGGAAACAATCAACACATAACATGTGGGGCGGTACGGTGGCTCTGTGGTTAGCACTGCTGCCCCACAGTGCCTGGGACCTGGGTTCAATTCCTGCCTTGTGTGTCTGTGTGGAACTTGCACATTCTCCTTGTGTTTGTGTGGTTTCCTCCAGGTACTCTGGTTTCCCCCACAATCCAAAGATATGCAGGTTAGGTGAATTGGCCTAGCTAAATTGCCCATAGTGTTGAGTGACATTAGTCAATGATAAGTATAGGGTACGATCTAGGTGGGTTACTCTCCCGAGGGTTGGTGTGGAATTGTGGGCTGAAGGACCTATTTCCATACTGTAGGGAATCTAATCCAAAACAAAACATGGGGGAGAAACAAACATTGAATAGAGGATCAGAGTAAATAAGAGCTACTAGTGTGTGAACCAGGAATGGGAGGCTGGGAGCCAAGAGTGAGAGGCTAAGGAAGGGGAAAAAGATCCAGAAGCGGGCATTTAAGGCCAGGAGTTGACTGTCAGTTTACTGAGAACGGAGGAGCAATCTCTTTGCTGGTGCTGTGGCAGGGACAAGTGATGAGCCACGTTTTTGCCAGAAAGTTTCTGGCCTTATCCAGATAGGAAAACAATAAGAAAAATGAGGGAAGAATGGGGGAGGATGGGATGTTGAAGTAGGCTAGGGGAGAGAAGGAGATTGCAAAGGGCTTGGGAGAAAGAGTGAGGCAGCAAGTACAGAGACAGAGACAGAGAGTAAAAGGCTGCAAAGAAGAGAAAACAATTTCAATCCTGTCAAGACAATATCCAAGCTTGGGCTGACAAGTGGCAAGTAACATTCAGGCCATACAAATGCCAGACTATGACCAACACCAATAAGAGACAATCTAACCACCGCCCCTAGACATTCAATGTTGTAACCATCACTCAATCGCCCATTATCAACATTGTAGGTGTTATCATTGACCAGAAACTCAAGTGGACTCAACACATAAATACAGTGCCTGCAAGAGTAGGTCAGAGGCTAGGAATACTGAAGCAAGTAATTTCACCTTCTGACTTCTCAAATGACAAGTCAGGAACGTGATGGAATGCTCCCAACTTGTCTAAATGAGTGAAGCTCCAATAACACTTGAAAAGTGTGACACCCTCCAGGACAAAGCAGCCCTCTTTGTTAGCATTACATCCACCCCCTCCTCCACCAATGCTCAGTGTTTTACAATCTACAAGATGCACTGCAAAAATTCAACAAAGATCCTCAGATAGTACCTTCCCATGATCACTTCCATCTAGAAGGACAAGGGCAGCAGATACTTGGAAACACCACCACCTTCAAGTTCCTCTCCAAGCTACTCACCATCCTGACTTGGAAATATTCTACCGTTCCTTTATTGTCATTGAGTCAAACTCCTGGAATCCCAACCCTGATGGTACTATGTGTCAATCCACAGCAGGTGGACTGCAGCTCACCATCATCTTCTCGGGGGCAACTAGGGACAGGCAATAAATACTAACCAGCCAGTGATGATCACATCCTACAAATGAATTTAAAGCAAGCAAATCCACCTAGGTTAGAGCCAAGAAAAATCAAAACCATAGAGATAATGAATTACTTGCTGAAGGCAAGAGTACTGTAGAGTACTGTTCCATCAAAGGGCAGCGAATGTTATTGTAATGAACACTGTCTGAATTGTTAATGTGAGCATGTGACTAAAAGCTGTGAACTCACCAGTTGGTAGAATGTTTGTAGTTTGAGTGATTTTTTTATATATGTAGAAATATGTTTCAGTTATTTTGACAATTAAAATTGGTAGCTTCTGTCTGTTGTTTTGTGCCAATTTAAACACTATGACATCTGGGAAATTAAAGCTTTCCTTTTGGTGTTGTGGCTGTGAGTTAATAGAGTTGATAATTTATTGAGGCTACTGATGAATTAATCTAATTCCACTGATTCCCTTGAGTTATGAGTCAGTCGTGGACTGAAGTCAGTCTTTCTATTATTAAAGTTAAATAAGTACGCATCAAATACTTATTGCATCGTAGGCATTCATGCTCTGTTCCATTCTTTGTCTTATCAAAGACACATCAGCTATTGGGCTTTCAGCACATAAAAATAAGTGGCCATGTTGGTATGTGTAAGCCTGTAGCTATTTTATAGCATTGCATCTTCTGCCTCTAAAGGTTCTACTTCTGGCCTCATTGTGGATCTTCCATATTATCATTGAGGTAATGGCAAGGTCTCTCCCAAAGCTTCCATCCCTACAGGCATTGTGCCTAACTGGGGTTTAGATCAGATTAGTGCTGGAAAAGCACAGCAGGTCAGGCAGCATCCAAGGAGCAGGAAAATCGACGTTTCGAGTAAAAGTTCTTCATCAGGAAGAGAGGCAAGAAGCCTCCAGGGTGGAGAGATAAATGGAGGTGGGGCTGGGGAGAAGGTAGAAAATAGTACAATAGGTGAATGGGGGAGGGGATGGAGGTGATAGGTCAGAGGGGAAGGTGGAGCGGATGGGTGGGAAGGGAGATTGGCAGGTAGGACAGGTCATGAGGACAGTGCTGAGCTGGAAGCCTGACTGACTGAGTTAAGTACTTGGAATTTTCCTTCTCGCTATTCTTTGTATTCCATCTTCAGGGTACTGTCAGCTCATGGGCAATCTTCAAAGGTTCTTTTTCCTGCTCTTTGGATGAATCCCTCTCTGAAGCTCATTTCAAACAATCAAATTGACCAACATCTAGATGGAGAACAGTAAAATGAAGATTTACTCATCATAATATCAAATGAGGAATAGAATGGGATCATTATGGCATAGGATGGCCATCCTGTTTTATTTCAAATCATCACATTTTACCTTGAGGCTTACATGCAAATCCAAATCTTGTATGAATAATATTAGTCCTGCAAGTTTGATTATTTCATGTGTCAATCTAATTTCCTTTGTGAAGTCATCAATCATTTCAGCTTGCACCAACCTCATAGGGAGTATAGGTAATTAACACCGATTCTTCTTCATAGTATCTGAGTGAATCTTGCTCAAAACCTTAAATCTATATTCCCTTATATTTGTACTATCAGCTAATGGGAACAGCATTGCTTGTTTTTCCTTACCTTAACTTGTCTCTATCAATTTTCATCTCAAATAATCTTTCTTCTAAATATTAGAATATTGATGATGAAAATATCTTGCATTTGATATGCTTTCAACAAACTAAACCACTTGACAGCAGAGACATGAAAGATGGAACATTGATATGAAAAAGATGCAAGCAAAGATTCGATCAAAGAGGAAGGTTCTGAGCAAGTTTGACATAGTTGAAAGCTATATCCCAGAAGGTGGAACAGACATAGGTGAAGCATGCAAAGAACAGGTAATGGAGCAACTGCCTGAGACAGATCACAGAACAGCTGGGGAAAACTGACAGGGAAGTTTGTGAATAACAATGAAAATTTGAAACCTTGGAATTCAAAGAAAAATTACAGGAAAGGGTTTGGGCAAGTTGCAACTTGTGAAGGCAGTAGCTCTGTCTGTCAGCATGAATTGTGCCGGCCTGAAATTGAATGGAGGTGACAAGTGCATGGGTAAGGATTTCAACAGCACTCAGATTTGAGCTAGAGATGGATACAAACAAAATGGCATATTAAGTAGCTTCAACCCATTCTCCAAATCCTCAGCAAAATTCTATCAATGCAAAATGGCTACCTTTACTCCAACTAAACATAAAGCCTGGAACACGGCTGTGTGAAGCTTCAGTTGAAGTGGACTTTTAAGATCTCTGGGAGGGTATCATCCCTATATCCAAAATGGTGTTGTACATGGATTGGGAGTGATTAATCAAAATACTACTTCATCATGCACTGTCACTCAATTAAATTGTTTGTAATTTGTAGCTCAACTCTATTTGCTCCCCTTTGCTCCATATCTGTTGGTACCCTTAATTAGGGTGATACCGTGGATCAGTGGTTAGCACTGCTTCCTCACAGCACCAGAGTCCCAAGTTCAATTCCAGCTGTGTGAAATGTTGCACTTTCTTCCTGTATCTGCATGGGTTTTCTCCAGGTGCTTTGGTTTCCTCCCAAAATCCAAAGTTGTGCAGGTTAAGTGAAATGGCCATTCTAAATTGCCCAGAGTGTCAGCCGCATCATTTAAGGATAACTATAGGGGACTGGGCCTGGGTGGGTTACTCTTCAGCGGGTCGGTGTGGACTTGTTGGGCCAAATGGTCTGTTTCCACACTGTAGGGAATCTAATCTAACGAGGGTATAATATCTGTGGGAAAATACTTGAAGAAATGTGTTTTAAACTTGCATTTTGTTGTGAAAATACTAACACAATTAGGTGAATTATAAAGATAATGAAAATACCTTCATTCCTGTATTGCATTTCTCTTTCCTGTTAGACTGCTTTTCCAGCAAGCTATTAATTAGATTGAGTTATGCAGGTCATCATGAATCAACTGCTAGCCATTATAAGGTAACTTATTTTCGTTGCTTCAAACGTCATGACCTGCTGGAGCCATATGCCATAAATCAAGCCCTGCTTTCCTGGAGTTGTACCAAATATTAAATTTATTTGATTAATATATGTACAGAACATCAACTTTCCTGGCTTTCAGACCAAGTTTGATGAAATGCATAGACCAGATTTCAATACAAAACAAAAATTATTATTTATTATAGGTAATTAGGTTATAGTTACAAGTAAACTGTTATAAACTATTGGCACATAATATAACTAAATCTCTAACCCTTTATAAATGCCACTTATATATACACACACACAAACAAAGAGAATAAATAGATTATCACCAACTTTAGAAAAAAATCTGGAAGGTTAGGTCATTGGGCTTTGCTTCCTGATTCCAATGTTAGAATAACCCTTCTTTGGTTAAAAAGGTTCTAAGAATTCAGATGTCGTTCTCTTGAAGCTTCCACTGGTTTGTAAAAAGTACAGAGCAACTGATTCACTTAGAAAATGTCTGATTTATCAAATCAAAAGTCACAGCTCAAAGCAATTATTGAACAAAATGCAATTGTTTTCCTTTATTGTACAGAACAGGCAGCTTCTGCTGGTGAGAACACCAGCATATATTTCTGTGTCTTCTTCACTCTCTGTGCTTGTGTCTGTGTCCCTGGATCCTGTTTCCAACTCTAATCTGCTCAATTAGCTGAAGGCCAAACATCGTGACTTCACAAACAATTTTCAGCTCCTGATCATTCATACTTTGTAGGAATGCATAGCTATATATATAAAAAAGTTTGTAATTGTATTGAATTCCCTCCTATGAAATTATGGATCCATCCGAGTAAAGGTCATCTCAAAAACACAGCTTTTTCTACTTGCAGTCCACTGTTTTTAAAGATACAAAAATAAAAATACAGAGTTCTTACTCAAACTGTAGATAATATTTCATATACCAGCAACAACTGTATTACAAAACCCATGATTGTTGGCCTGCTGAAGATAAAATTGCCATTTCTAGCTGTAATTCAAAGTGTTTGAAGTCAGACAGCAATTATGTAGTCAAACAAGAACAATTTCAAATTCCCAAATTTAATATGAGAGCTGATTACAATAGCAGTCACATTCATGTATATAATTTCATAGTTTATCTAAAAGTCAGAATCCTAAAGCAAAAAAAATCTTTTTATCAATTTCTCTGCAATAGTCTTATTATGAATTAACATAACCTGAGTAATTATTTGGGCTTTTAATTTTTAATGTTTTTCATGTTACATAAGCACAAATTCACGATTATGTTCACAGCTATAACCTTTATATCTGTTAACAGTTACAAAGTTGCTTTAGGATTAAATACATATTGCTTCCACTGACTTTAATGGAAATGGCAATCAGGAGAAGTGACATGACAACCATTTTATGCAATTGTGCAATGTCAAAATTGCCTCTCATGAAGATCCAGAGAATATCAAACAGTAATGAGGAAGAGGGAACTCCCGGTCTTACAGCCATAATGAAAGAGTCATAGAGATGTGCAGCACAGAAACAGACCTTTTGGTCCAACCTGTCCATACTCACCAAATATCCTAAATTAATCTAGTCCCATTTTCCAGCACTTGGCCCAAATCCCTCTAAACTCTTTCTATTCATATACACATTCAGACGTCCTTTAAATGCTGCAATTGTACCAGCCTCCACCACTTCCTCTGGCAGCTCATTCTGTACATCCACCACCCTCTGCTTGAAAAGGTTTCCTCTGAGGTCCCTTTTAAATCTTTCTCCTCTTATCCTAAACCTATGTTCTTTAGTTCTCGACTCCCCAACCCCAGGGAAATGATATTGTTTATTTACCCTATCCATGCCCCTCATGATTTTATAAACCTCTATAAAGTTACCCCTTGGCCTCTGACATTTCAGGGAAAATAGCTCCAACCTTTTCAGCCTCTTCCTATAGCTCAAACTCTCCAATCCTGGCAAAATCCTTGTAAATCTTTTCTGAACCCTTTCAAGTTGTACAACATCAACAAAAAAATGAAATTGAGAAGAGTCACATTATATTCAAAAGTCATATTTGCTGTAATTCTCAAGTTTGGAAGCTGACTGTGAGGACAGCTATATCGAAACTGATTCACTGCTCCAACTTTGAAGAAAGATCACTGGTTAATAAGAAAATCAGCTTGTTAACAACTATCTAGAGAGCTCTTGGTCTATCATAGGCCTCAACAGTGAGTTTGAGTTCATCAGAAGCTATTGACCAATCAGAAGCTAGCAGATTCTGGCTCCAAAGGAGACCTATTCTTTACAGGATCCAAAGGTGAGAGGTAAGTGTTCTCTTCTCTTGCTTCTCACACGGTGAGGATTACTGAAAGCGAAGAATAGAGGATTCAGAGGTAAGGGCAACGAAGTGGCTTTCAGAAGCAACATCCTTGCTCCCCCATCCATATCTCTAATTGGCCCCATATTGAGATAAATGGAATTATCTCAATGAACCTGGTATGCAGGACATCTAGATTTCCCAGTCAAGAAAGCAGTCACCTTTCTGACCTTATTGGAAGAACAGATAATCAGGAAGTAGTGAGTGAGACCCTTAAGTGACCATTAAATGAATACTTCAGGGCCACAATTCCTGATAAGTCGAAGAAGTCTCCCAATGGATCTTCTCAGTCAGCATGTAATTGGTGATAGGGGGTGAGGAGGAGACAAGTACCTCTTCAGGGCTAACTCGCCCAATTATTTCCTCTTTTCACCACATCTCTCAACACCTCCAGGGAGGCGAAATTTCAGCCACTTGTAGGAGGTTTAATTTATAATATTTATTTTTGAGATTGTTGCTCTTAACTTGAACAACCTGACTGTTACAATATTGGGTTGTGTGTTTTGGTTACTAAAACACATGAAACTTGAAAGCTAATTAGAGAATTTGAAATTTGTTGAAATTAATAAGAAAACATTCACATCCTCCAAAGTCAGTGAAAAATAAATCTCAAATTACAGGGTTAATGAATCAAGCAAGATGAACTTATATAGAAGTCAACAGAGGTATGCTGCAGAGATTTCTTATAAATTATTACAGTACAGCATTTTTCAGCTGCCTAAATCCTATTAAAATACTTTTGTGACTGAATGGCAATTCCTATTGAACATACAATTGATAGAAGATGAAGAGCTTTCACATCTCATCAGCATGTGAATGGATATTTTCCAAGTTTTAAATAATGTTAAGAATACATTGCTGTATAAATAATACCATTTGGTCATTTCCATTAATTTTTAAATCCTTTCCTTTGAATGCATCTCAGTTTCGAGAGAGCTCACCGCACTTAATCACCTTCCATTTATTTCAGTTACAGGAAAGCACAGTGGTGTAGAATGACCAAGGAATCCTGCCACACTGCAGCAACACACAACAGAGCGTGGTTTTGATCCATCAACCACCGGGTTACAGGCCCAGCAAGCCCCCGCTGTACCAGTCTACTCACTCTTTGAATCATCTTCCATTTAGCCTATTTCCTTTTGCCACTTAATTTGTTTTTAAAATTAATTATGTTAATTAAGGTGATAGGTAGCTTTTATGGTTAACAGGAGATTGTAAATTAGAGATTTGAATTCTGTGTATTAAAGAGACTGGAAGAATTTTTCTTGTCATGAATTAGCATTCAATAAAGGGAGATGTAAGCACTGTCTCATGTGAATATATGATGGTGACAAGTTAAGGTATGCTCATAGAATGGAATCTCATTCTTCCCAGTAAAGAATGACTTATAAATTGTATTTCTTCCACCTTCAGATGTTTTATTTTGTCAGATTGGAAATGTATTTAGTTTCCTGATGGAAAAAATAGTCACATATTTGATTGTGAAGTGAAGTGATCTGTCATATCTCCACAGCCAAAAAAGTCATCTTGGAGAAATAGTAGACTTCATTTATCATGATTAACGCTACTCCATTAAAAATGTGGGGCATGCCATTAAATAGTGCCTCATTACATCCTCGAAACATCCCAAATACTTCAACCAATTAATAATTGCTGAATTGCAGTCTCTGTTCGGGAATTCATAAAAATACAACAACTTCAGCGAAACAACACCAAATTTTACCACAGCTTTCAATTATTAATAGCTTGTCTCTGGAGTTTTGGGATTTCTCCTAAACTTCATTGTTTTTATAACTGCTAAAGGTTTAGCTGCATTGGTTTTATTGGCTTTATTTCTGTTAAATCCTCAAGCAGGACAACTTTCCAAGATATCTGCACTCAACAATCCTGGCCTCTTGAACACAAATTGTTTCACTTTAACCATGATTGATATGAAGTCCATGGATAAACAATATAAAACAGAGGGTAGAATTCATGACTGGGTGCAAAGGAAGGTGGCAGGGCAGATGAAAAGGGTTGTTGATGATGCATACATATTCTGGGCTTTATTAATTGGGGCATAGAGTACACGTCCAAGGAGTTTATGTTGAACTTATACAAGCCACTTACTGGACCTCATCTGGAGTACTGTGCACAGTTTTGAATAGGGCATTGTAGGAAGGGTGTGAATAAAAACAATGTATAATACTATTGGGAAAATATCACTAAGTCATAACGCTAATTGGATAGTTGATTCAGACCCAATGAATCATCTACATTGAATACTTCTCCGATTTGATGAACAGATAGCTTTGGGAAACAAGTAGAGAGGTTATTTTAATGTTTGTGTCAAGATCTTTCCAATTGTAATGTATTGATAACTTAGTTTTTATTGTCTTTTGCTTGTGCTGTATACTTACATTCTGTTGTTAAAGAACATTTTGAGTGGCACAGTGGCTCAGTGGTTAGCACTGCTGCCTCACAGTAGCAGGAACCTGGGTTTGATTTCAGTCTTGGGCGACTGTCCGTGTGGAGTTTGCACATTCTCCCCATGTCTGCGTGGGTTTCCTCCCACAGTCCAAAGATGTGCAGGTCAGGTGAATTAGTCATGCTAAATTGCCCATAGTGTTAGGTGCATTAGTCAGGGGTAAATATAGGCTAGGGGAATGGGTTTGGGTGGGTTACTCTTCGGAGGGTCATTGTTGGGCTGATTCCATTCTGTAGGGAATCCATTCTGTAGGCTTGTGTGAATATGTTTCAGTAACTCACCACCACATTAAAAAGCAAACCAGAAGAAAGATAAAACATATGATTTATCAAGCCACATTTAATTCTGGTAGCATCATTAGTTAGGATCACAACAGTTAGCAGCTCGCTATGCCTTCAAATGTGTCATGCCCTATACAGGCATGAAAATTCCATAAATTTTAAAATTAGGTTTTTAAAATGGGCACAAATATTTTTTGAGATGCAAAGTATCGTGCGATTTTTGCAAATTCAGTTCCAGACAATTCTGAAATTCAAACCTAGACACCTAGCTAAATGTAGACAATCACTACCACTTTTGAAAATCGCAAATCTCTTATTAAGGATGGATGATCAACAAATAGGACTCTGATATACCAGCTGATGCATCTGTGTCAGCCTCCTGGCTGCTAAAACACAGATTACTAATTTGCCCAAATAGCAAGGGAGGCTGGGCGCATTGGCCAAATAAAACTCTGAAATCATAAAAACCCACATACCAGACAGAGTGCAAATACAGCAGCCAGGTGCTAATGACGTTAACATAATGTAAGATGCAGCAGTTATCCTGGACAGATGTGCCCCCAACAACTAATCCACCAAACAAAGGAGGATCCATACAGAAAAACAACAGGTCCTGCTGCACAAAGAAACAAACAGTAACATGCCATCTAAATGACAATATGTTTCAAACTATCAAGTGTGTCTCCCTTATTGGCCAGAACTATAGAAAGTTCCAGAAAACCATCTAAAAGGTAGAGCGAATCTACAAGAGACGCATGAAGTACTGTAACCTTAAGGGGCCAAATAGGATTAGAGATTGTATGTTTAATATTAAAGATTATGGTAATTTTGTTCTTAATAAAGTGGGACTGTTTTGCATTTGTATTGTCTTGTGTTCATATTGATTTGATCACTTTGGTATTGTGGGACACTTGGGCAAATTCATTCATAACATTCTGGTTGGAAGTGGGTCTGGGTGGGTTGCTCTTCAGAGGGTCAGTGTAGACTTGTTGCGTCAATGGGCCTGTTTCCACACTGTAGGGGATCTAGTGGATCTAATGGAGTTGTTGAAATTGTTTTAAGGAGAGACAAGTCAACACATCTTTCTACTTCACCATGACAATAGAGACATTGGAACTTAGAAGTGCTGGATGAATAGGTAATTTATCTTCTTGATGTTTTATTGGATTAAAATGGCTCCTTATTCCAAACCTAATGACCTTGACTGTCTCAACCACTCAGGGTGTGAAAAGCCACAGCACGTAATGTTTAATGGCTGAACACACCACCTTAGTTGGAAAAGGCCTTTGGATTTGCAGCAGGTAATATGTAGCATTGTCAAAGGTAAAGGAATCTATCTTTGTTACCTTATTGTTCTGAAGAAAAAAGTTCATGACAAACACTGTCTGGAACACATCTAAAAGGCATTACCTCCTTAGCAAAGCAACTATACATCAAAATGAAACAGCTATAACTCAACAGTGAGTGTAAGACTTTCATCCCCAACATGTTCAGCTTCACATTCACCTGATTCCCAAAATCCTGGCATTTCAAATACAATTTGCCTCTCAGCTGACTGAGAACACTCCGTTTTTACAAGACCTTCCTCCAGTAATCTATTAATTCCTCTAGGAAATGCCAAGCATGTTATAAAACAGAACAACATAATCCTATATTTTAACCATTATTGCTTTCTTTTTTACCTGAGCCTAATTTTTGTGTGTGCTAGTTTGCATGAGGCATCACAATTTAAATCTCTAGAGCAAGTTCAAGATAATAAATAGTCTTTTTTCTTATTTTGAGATTGCAAAAACCTTTCTTCTAGAATCATTTAATTCAGGCCAACTACTCTGTGTTAATACGTACATGCATCTCAAATATAAAACTGATCTGATCAAAGACAATAATAAAAATGCAAGTGCCATACATAGCAAATGCCATGGTCATATGCCCTGGAGTTTCTTCCCTGAACTCCTTCACCTCTTTCCCTCTCTTTCGTCCTTCAAGACATTCATTAAAACGACATTTTGGACAATTCTTTTTTCAAAACCTCTTATGTAACTCAAATTTGGCTTGATAATACTTCTATGACTTATGCTGTATATTTTACACTGTCAAATTTATTATATTATGTTCATAGATGCAATTTGCTGCAATTATAGATAGATGGATAGATAGGATGACATCTTTTTTATACTTAGCTGAACATGTTCTGCAGTTTCTATTTAAAATGTTCCAATATTTGGACAAAAAAGATATGTTTTAACAAACAGTTCCTAGATACAAGAAAATGCTATTAAGTTTTACCTCTGTTTATCTTCAATCAACGTCAAAGTTTTCCACATAAGTCATGTCCTCCACTCTATCAATATCAATTTTTTGATCTAGTTTCAGTAAAACTAAATGTTTACTTTTAAATCAGATTATAAAATAACATGGATATTATACCACTTCTGGTCATTAAGCTAAATTTATGTTTTGTAACATTCGCTCGCACATTTAAAGATAACATCACGCTGATAACATTGTTGTGGCGTCAGCCAAAATAATTGAAAGAATAATCACAGCTTCACAGACAATCACCCATACTGTTTTAATCTATCTTGTAGTCTCTTTGATGCTGGCTCACCACTTGGGCCCATCTGTCAACTGGCACAAATATTGACATTGGCCTTTTACAACACGTGTAAACAACAGCTGGACAATGTTACTTGCTGTGTAAAGGAGATTATGTGCTCTCAAAGTTGAAGTCTGATGGAAAATACTGATGATATCCTGTTACGATCATTGTGAGCAGAGTAGGAAGAATACAGGAGTGCAGAGTGGATTAGATATGTGTGTATCACAGATCTCCATACTGGATAGGATAGACAGGACTAATTACAAGCCTATTAAATATAATTTTAGTTTAACTTGCTCAGCAGAATGTCCATGAGATCAGAGGAATGCCAGTTGAAAGCAAAGGCCTAATTACATAAAGTACTATTTTCAATAGAATGCATAATGGGCAGAATGTGAAGCTAACATTGCACTTGATGGTTGAGTAAGGTTAAACTGGACAAAAGTTACATTAAAACACAGAGATTTAATGCTCAGTTAAAACTCCAACAGAATATTTCTCAGGGTCTTCCAATTGACATTTGGTGCGAGCAATTGAATCAGATGAAAGTCTCATTACTGTATCCAAATTAGATATAAGGTAATCACATTTTGACTCCCCACTGACCAAACACCCACCTTGAACACTACACTCAGTAAAACCTGGTTAGTCAACAGAATTGATCTCTCAGTGTAAGATACAATTGCTGAAAAATGAGACATGCTGTTGCTGCTGTTCGTTTGGTTGTCTTCAGATGCAAAAATGCCAAATTTAAAAGTGGAGTGACAATTTACACAGCATCAGAAAAGGGTACTAATTGGTTGCCAAGTCAGCTTTGATTGGCCAAGGCACTGCCATACAGAATTCAGCAAGGAACTATTGTCCCCTCACTCACTTTTGTTTAATTATGAAAAGCACATTGCAAGCCTGACTGATAATATCCATCAGTATGTCTGGGCTGTATCTAGTACTTTCAAGTACTCAGCAAAACTCAATTTCTGCATTATCAAGAGACTTTAAGTTAAAGTAATTAGCATTACTACAGTTATCCTCATGGCAACAGGAGGAACTGGAGTGTTTTTCTGAACCCGAGAAAAATAATGTCAGTGCAAGGCTTCCATTTCCTCTTGAAAGAGACCAAAATAATCAAACACTGTAATCATCTAACTTTCTTCCTTACATGTACCTCGTCTTTGTGTCTAATATTGTGCATGAGACACCACGTTTTAAATCTCTAAAGCAAGTTCATGGTGCTTTTGCCACAGGATAACAGGTCTCAGTGTCATAATATATGCAATTTCTGATAAGTGTAAGTGAACTATGTTGTGAACTAGTCTAGAGTTAGAGGGTTGCCATGGGGAACCCTCCGGGATGTGGTAGGAATGTTATAATCGGTCTGGCCTTGCATTTTCAAGGTGCAAACTTTAAATTGGATGGTTTTTCAAACTACCACGATCATGGAACATTCACTCATTTCCCATTTCAGTTTTTATCAGAATATAGCCAGTCCATTGCTTTTCAATGTATTTTCCTTCTTTATCATTTTAAAATGCCACAGCATAGATCTTATATGTTGTTATTGAATCATATTATAAGGAATTTTTATATTCTACAATGATATCAAATAAATAGTAATTTATTGTAGATTTAATAAATTATATACAGCTACCTATCTTTAGCAGCTTTACTATACATAATTTCAGGAGAAAGTGAGGTCTGCAAATGCTGGAGATCAGAGCTGAAAATGTGTTGCTGGAAAAGCGCAGCAGGTCAGGCAGCATCCAGGGAACAGGAGAATCGACGTTTCGGGCATAAGCCCTTCTTCAGGATTCCTGAAGAAGGGCTTATGCCCGAAACATCGATTCTCCTGTTCCCTGGTTGCTGCCTGACCTGCTGCGCTTTTCCAGCAACACATTTTCAGCTATACATAATTTCAGTGCAGACTGACTTAAGTGGTTTAGTATGGATCCCAACTGTGTGCTTAATTGCAAAGTTAATACAGCATACATAATACTGTTAAGGAAACATAGCCCAACTGATATGTTATCACAGTGTGATTTATAGGTAAGGTTTGATTTATAATTCAACTCTGAAATTTATACATATAATCGTATTGGTGATAATGCAGTGCCAATGTGAATTGAATTTCTCAAAGGTACAAAGTTAACACTTGTGCAAAAGCTCATGGTGAGGATCCTTTCCACTGCATAATGGCAACTGTAACACCAGTGAAATGCAAAACTGCATCCACACTGAACAATAGTATATCAACATCTAATAGAAACTTACAAGATAATACATGGCTTGGAAAGGGTGGACGCTAGGAAATTGTTTCCGTTAGACGAGAGGACTAGGACCCGTGGACACAGCCTTAGAATTAGAGGGGGTAAATTCAGAACAGAAATGCGGAGACATTTCTTCAGCCAGAGAGTGGTGGGCCTGTGGAATTCATTGCCACAGAGTGCAGTGGAGGCTGGGATGCTAAATGTCTTCAAGGCAGAGATTGATAAATTCTTGATGTCACAAGGAATTAAGGGCTACGGGGAGAATGCGGGTAAGTGGAGTTGAAATGCCCATCAGCCATGATTGAATGGCGGAGTTGACTCGATGGGCGAATGGCCTTACTTCCACTCCTATGTCTTATGGTCTTAACATAACAGCTCATTCCAGACCATTTAGTTTTCTGTATCCTCTTCCAATAATCTAGAGCTCTGGGAAGCTCAATTGGATAGCTCCTGAAAACTGGCACAAGTATCATATTGTATGATTAGTCTGCTCCTGTCTTTCTGCAATGCAGGCTGCTCATTTGGATGATGCCAGCAGCCAGCACAATTCAATGGTAGGCATCATCAAGGGTCCAATTGTATGAGTAACCAGCACTACATACAGCTGATCTGCATTGCTGAAGGTCAGCCTGCACCCTCCGAAATGAAGAGTGTATTGTGACTGGACCAGGTGCTGGCAATCATGCAGGCAGTCAATCTGACTTGGGAAACATTGAAGAATGGCCCCACTGTGAGTGGACTTTGAGGTATTTGGATGCACAAATGTGAGCTTTGATAGAGACTAGAAGGAACTCCAGAAACATGTTTAGCAATTAGTACTTGTTTGCAGATAAGGAATGGATCCTTAATGAAATTTTTAAACATTCTTCAAGAAGAGTGAGAGCTTTTATCTGTGGAAGTCCATGCCAGGATTCAAGCCCTGAGGATCTGGATAAAGTGATGTAAGAACTTCAATGATGTTATATACGTGAAAAAGGTCAGTGTGTATATTATCAAGTAGTATACAGAAACACAGAAAATAGGAGCATTACTAGGACATTCAGCCTTGCTTCACCATTGTCATGGCTGATGATTCAGTATTCTATTCCTGCTTTCTCCCCACACTCTGATTCCTTTGGCCCTAAGACCTATATCTAACTTCTTCTTGAAAATATTCATTGTTTTTTACTTTATTACTTTGTGGCAGCAAATTCCACAGGCTCAATACTCTGGTTGAAGAAATTTCTCCTCATCTCAGTCCATGCTCAGTCTGTGACCCTGGTTCTGGACACTCTAGTCAAAGGGAACATTCTTCTTGTACTCACCCTGTCTGGTCCTAGAACATAGAACATAGAACAATACAGCACAGAACAGGCCCTTCGGCCCACGATGTTGTGCCGAACATTTGTCCTAGCTTAAGCACCCATCCATGTACCTATCCAATTGCCGCTTAAAGGTCACCAATGATTCTGACTCTGCCACTCCCACAGGCAGCGCATTCCATGCCCCCACCACTCTCTGGGTAAAGAACTTACCCTTGACATCCCCCCCTACATCTTCTACCCTTCACCTTAAATTTATGTCCCCTTGTAACACTCTGTTGTACCCGGGGAAAAAGTCTCTGACTGTCTACTCTATCATTCCCCTGATCATCTTATAAACCTCTATCAAGTCACCCCTCATCCTTCGCCGTTCCAATGAGAAAAGGCCTAGCACTCTCAACCTATCCTCATACGACCTATTCTCCATTCCAGGCAACATCCTGGTAAATCTTCTCTGCACCCTCTCCAAAGCTTGCACATCTTTCCTAAAGTGAGGCGACCAGAACTGCACACAGTACTCCAAATGTGGCCTTACCAAGGTCCTGTACAGCTGCAACATCACCTCACGACTCTTGAATTCAATCCCTCTGCTAATGAACGCTAATACACCATAGGCCTTCTTACAAGCTCTATCCACCTGAGTGGCAACTTTCAAAGAGCTATGAACGTAGACCCCAAGATCTCTCTGCTCCTCCACCTTACTAAGAACCCTACCGTTAACCCTGTATTCTGCATTCTTATTTGTCCTTCCAAAATAGACAACCTCACACTTGACAGGGTTGAACTCCATCTGCCACTCCTCAGCCCAGCTCTGCAACATATCTAAGTCCCTTTGCAGCCAACAACAGCCCTCCTCACTATCCACAACTCCATCAATCTTCGTATCGTCTGCAAATTTACTGACCCACCCTTCGACTCCCTCTTCCAAGTCATTAATAAAAATTACAAACAGCAGAGGACCCAGAACTGATCCCTGCGGAACTCCACTTGTAACTGGGCTCCAGGCTGAATATTTACCATCTACCACCACTCTCTGACTTCGACCGGTTAGCCAGTTCTCTATCCAACTGGCCAAATTTCCCTCTATCCCATGCCTCCTGACTTTCCGCATAAGCCTACCATGGGGAACCTTATCAAATGCCTTACTAAAATCCATGTACACTACATCCACTACTCTACCCTCATCCACATGCTTGGTCACCTCCTCAAATAATTCAATAAGACTTGTAAGGCAAGACCTACCACTCACAAATCTGTGCTGGCTGTCCCTAATCAAGCAGTGTCTTTCCAGATACTCATAAATCCTAGCCCTCAGTACTCTTTCCATTACTTTGCCTACCACCGAAGTAAGACCAACTGGCCTGTAATTCCCGGGGTTATCCCTATTCCCTTTTTTGAACAGGGGCACAACATTCACCACTCTCCAGTCCCCTGGTACCACCCCCGTTGACAGTGAAGACGAAAAGATCATTGTCAACGGCTCTGCAATTTCCTCTCTTGCTTCCCACATAATCCTAGGATATATCCCGTCAGGCCCGGGGGACTTGTCTATCCTCAAGTTTTTCAAAATGCCCAACACATCTTCCTTCCGAACAAGTATCTCCTCTAGCTTACCAGTCCTGTTTGAATTTTATTAGTTTCTATGGGATATCCCCATTTTTCTAAACTTTGGTTACTATAGTCTTAAATGCATGTGCAATCTAGTCTCTCTTCATACATCAATTCTGCCATTCCAGGAATCAGTCTGGTAAACCTTTGTTGCACTCCCTCCATAGCTAGAACATCCATTCTTAGATAAGGAGATGAAAACTGTACACTGTACTCGAGGTGTGGTTTCACTAAATCTCAGTTCAATCCAGGAAAGCATCCCCAGTCCTGTACTCAAATCTTCTCGCTATGAAGGGCACCATACCCATGCTTAATTGCAATGACTGGTGCATAAGACATGAAACAAAAAAAGCAAAGAACTGCTGATGCTGGAAATCAGAAACAAAAATAGAAAGTGCTGGAGAAACTCAGCAGGTCTGGCAGTATCAGTGGAGAGGAAGCAGAGTTAACATTTCAGTTCTAGTCACTCTTCTTTCGAACAGTGGCATATAACATACCCAGGTTTTGATGCACTTCCCTTTTCTCAATCTATTGCCATTCAGATATTAATCTGCCTTCTAAATTTTGCTGCTGAAGTGGATTACCTCTCAATTTAATCCACATTATATTTCATCTGCCATACATTTGCCCACTCACTCAAATTGTCCAAATCACACCGAAGCATCTCTGTACCCTCCTCACCATTCACCCTCCACACAGCTTTGTGTCATTTGAGCACTTGGAGGAATTAGATTTAGCTCCCTCATCTAAATCATTAATATGTACTGTATTGTGAATAGCTAGAGTCCAAGCATGGATTGAAAATGTGTTGCTGGAAAAGCGCAGCAGGCCAGGCAGCATCCAAGGAACAGGAGAATCGACGTTTCGGGCATAAGCCCTTCTTCAGGAAGGGCTTATGCCCGAAACGTCGATACTCCTGTTCCTTGGATGCTGCCTGACCTGCTGCGCTTTTCCAGCAACACATTTTCAGCTCTTATCTCCAGCATCTGCAGTCCTCACTTTCTCCTCCAAGCATGGATTCCTGTTAAATCCACTCTCTGGCTGCTATTCAGAAAAAAGACCCATTTATTCCTATTTTTTCTTTCTTGTCTGCCAACCAGTTCACTATCCATGTCAGTATGCTACTCTCAATCCCCTACCAAAGGTGTCCTGTCACTGCAATGAGTAGTCTCAAAACTGCTCCATTTGTTGCATCCTCATCACTTGCTTATCTATAATCTCCATTAATTCCAACTCATAACTTTGTCTGATGCACCAAACCCTCATATATTAACACTCAAGCAAGTCTCACACCTACATTTTGTATCTTGCCCACATATTTAATCATTCAGCCACATCACCCAAAGAGGTACCACCACATACATCAATAGATGACACTCCTGTAGATAAAATGGTACATCACTGGCAGTCACGGAATCTACTGGAGAGGGATAAGTGCATCAGCAAGCCTTAATAAACTCAGTTGCTCGTCATAGGTAGAAAACAGACCCAGGCACTAAGAACCATCACCAGGCAAAATGGTCAATATCACATACAAGGGCAGGAAATCTGCATTCTATGGCCAGCCTTGTAAATTTCAGGCCCATTCAAACATAGAACAGAGAACATGACAGCACAGTACAGGCCCTTTGACCCTCGATGTTGCGCTGCTCTGTGAAATCAATCTGAAGCCCATCTACCCTACACTATTCCATTCTCGTCCATCTGTCTATCCAATGACCATTTAAATGCCTGTAAAGTTGGCAAATCTACTACTGTTGCAGGAAGGACGTTCCATGCCCCTACTACTTTCTGAGTAAAGAAACTACCTCTGACATCTGTCCTATATCCATCACCCCTCAATTTGAAGCTATGCCCACTCATGCTATCCATCATCATCCTTGGAAAAAGGCTCCCATTGTCCACCTTATCTAACCCTCCGATTATCTTATATGTCTCAATTAAGTCACCTCTCAACTTCCTTCTCTCCAACAAATACAGCCTCAAGTCCCTCAACCTTTCCTCATAAGGCCTTCTCTCCATGCCAGGCAACATCTTAGTAAATCTCCTCTGAACCCTTTCCAAAGTTTCCACATCCTTCCTATAATGCGGTGACCAGAACTGCACGCAAAACTTTATGTGCGGCTGCACCAGAGTTTTTGAACCAGTTACAGCAGCAACATGACACCATGGTTCCAAAACTCAATCCCTCTACTAATAAAAGCTAACACACCATATGTCTTCTTAACAGTCCTATCAACCTGGGTGACAACTTTGAGGGATCTGTGTACATGGACACCGAAATCTCTCTGCTCATCTACACTACCAAGAATCTTAACATTCTCCCAGTACTCTGCATTCCTGTTACTCCTTTCAAAGTGAATCACCTCACATTTTTCTGCATTAAACTCCATTTGCCACCTCTCGGCCCAGGTCTGCAGCTTACCTATATCCCTCTGTAACCTAGAATATCTTTCGGCATTATTCACAACTGCATCAACCTTAGTCCGCAAATTTACTAACCCATCCTTCTACATCCTCAACCTGTTCGTTTAAAAAAATGATAAACAGCAGTGGCCCCAAAATATATCCTTGCAGTACACCACTAGTAACCGGACTCCAGGCTGAACATTTCCCATCAACCACTACCCTCTGTCTTCTTTCAGATTGCCAATTTCTGATCCAAACGGCTAAATCACCCTCAATCCCATGCCTCCGTATTTTGTGCAGTAGCTTACTGTGGGAAAGCACTCCGCTTCTTCCTTTCCCGCCGTACCACCCAGTACCCTTCCACCGACACCCTCCTTCGACTGACCGAACTGGTCCTCACCCTGAACAACTTTTCTTTCCAATCCTCCCACTTTCTCCAAACAAAAGGAGTAGCCATGGGCACCCGCATGGGCCCCAGCTATGCCTGCCTCTTCGTAGGGTATGTGGAACAATCCATCTTCCGCAACTACACTGGCCCCACCCCCCATCTTTTTCTTCGCTACATTGATGACTGTATCGGCGCTACCTCGTGCTCCCACGAGGAGGTTGAACAGTTCATCCACTACACCAACACCTTCCACCCCGACCTCAAATTCACCTGGACAGTCTCGGACTCCTCCCTCCCCTTCCTAGACCTTTCTGTTTCTATCTCAGGCGACCGAATCAACACGGACATCTACTACAAACCTACCGACTCCCACAGCTACCTGGACTACACCTCCTCCCATCCTGCCCCCTGTAAAAACGCCATCCCATTCTCCCAATTCCTTCGTCTCCGCCGCATCTGCTCCCAGGAGGACCAGTTCAAAATACGTACAACACAGATGGCCTCCTTCTTCAAGGACCGCAATTTCCCCCCCGACGTGGTCGACGGTGCCCTCCACCGCATCTCCTCCACTTCCCGCTCCTCCGCCCTTGAGCCCCGCCCCTCCAACCGCCACCAGGACAGAACCCCACTGGTCCTCACCTACCACCCCACCAATCTCCATGTACAGCGCATCATCCGCCGTCACTTCCGCCACCTCCAAACAGACCCCAGCACCAAGGATATATTTCCCTCCCCTCCCCTATCAGCTTTCCGTAGAGACCACTCCCTCCGCGACTCCCTTGTCAGATCCACACCCCCCACCGACCCAACCACCACTCCCGGCACCTTCCCTTGCAACCGCAGGAGGTGCAACACTTGCGCCCACACCTCCCCCCTCACTTCTCTCCAAGGCCCCAAGGGAAACTTCCATATCCGCCACAGATTCACCTGCACCTCCACCCACATCATCTACTGCATCCGCTGCAGCCGGTGTGGCCTCCTCTATATTGGGGAGACAGGCCGCCTACTTGCGGAGCGATTCAGGGAGCACCTCTGGGCCACCCGGACGAACCAACCCAACCAACCTGTGGCACAGCATTTCAACTCCCCCTCCCACTCCACCGAGGATATGCAGGTCATTGGACTCATCCACCGCCAAACCACAACAACCCGACGGTCGGAGGAGGAGCGTCTTATCTTCCGACTGGGAACCCTCCAACCGCAGGGGATGAACTTGGACTTCACCAGTTTCTTCATCCCCCCTCCCCCCACCTTGTCTCAGCCGGATCCTTCCAGCCCGGCACCGCCTTCCTGACCTGCAGTCTTCTTCTTGACCTCTCCGCCTCCACCCTACTCCGACCTATCACCCTCACCTTGACCTCTTTCCACCTATCACATTTCCAACTCCCCTCCTCCAAGTCCCTCCTCCCTACCTTTTATCTTCTCCTGCTGAACACTCTCTGCTCATTCCTGAAGAAGGGCCTGTGCCCGAAACGTCGAATCTCCTGTTCCCTGGATGCTGCCTGACCTGCTGTGCTGTTCCAGCAATAAAGTTTCAACTTTGATCTCCAGCATCTGCAGACCTCACTTTCTCCCCTACTGTGGGAAACCCTATCAGACGCCTACTGAAATCCATATACATCACATCAACTGTTTTATCATCATCCACCTGTTTGGTCACTATCTCAAAGAACTCAATAAGGTTTGTGAGGCACAACCAACCCTTCACAAAACTGTGTTGACTATCCCTAATCAATTTATTCCTATCGAGATGATTATAAATCCTTTCTCTTATAACCTTTCCTAACACTTTACCCACAACTGAAGTAAGGCTCACTGGTCTATAATTACCAGGGTTGTCTCTATCCCTTTCTTGAACAAGGGGACAATATTTGCTTTCTTCCAGCCTTCTGGCAGTATTCCTGTAGGCAATGACAACATAAAGATCAAAGCCAAAGGCTCGGCAATCTCCTCCCTGGCTTCCCAGAGAATCCTAGGACAAATCCCCTCTGGCCCAGGAGATTTATCTATTTTCACACTTTCCAGAATTTCTAACACCTCCTCCTTGTGAACCTCAATCCAGTCTAGTCTAGTAGCCTGTTTCTCAGTATTCTCCTCGACACATTGTCTTTTTCCAGTGTGAATACTGACAAAAAAATATTCATTTGGCGCTTCCCCTATCTCCTGTGACTCCACGCACAACTTCCCACTACTGTCTTTGATTGGCCTTAATCTTACTCTAGTTGTTCTTTTATTTCTGAAGGCTTTAGGGCTTTCCCTGATCCTATCCGCCAACAACTTCTCATGTCCCCTTCTCACTTGTCTTAGCTTTTTCGTTAGGTCTTTCCTGGCGACCTTGTAACTCACATTCACTCTAACTAAGCCTGCACATCTCATCCTAATATAAGCCTTCTTCTTCCTCTTGTCAAGAGATTCAACTTCCTTAGTAAACCACACTGTGCTTGACAACTTCCTCTCTGTCTGACAGGTACATACTTATCAAGGTCACACAGTAGCTGTTCCTTGAATAAGCTTCACATTTGCCAAATGAAAATGGAGTGTAATGTGAGGAAAAGAGAAATGTCCACTTTGGTTAAATAATAAAAGATAAATAATAAACAAGATATTTTATCTAACTGGTGAGATATTGCTGAGCTCATCTGGGTTTCCTATACATGAATTGTAAAAGGCTAGTGTGCAGGCACAGCTAGTGATTAGAAAAGTTAAAATTGTTTTATCATTTATTGGAAGGGGAATTAAATATTAATACAGAGATGTTATTCTTCAGTTGCACAGAGCGCTGGTGAGATAATCTTGAGCATTGTGCACAGCACTGGTTACCTTATTAAGAAAGGATGTGATTACATTCAAAGTAAATCAGAGAAGGTTTCCCACATTGGAATTTGCGTTGCTGGGTTGTTGTATGAGGAAAGGTTGGACAGGCTCAGCTTGTGTCTGCTGGAATTTAGCAGAGTAAGAAGTGACTTGATTAATACATATCTATTCCTGAGGGATCTTGACAGCATAAGGGTAAAAAGGATGTTGCTTCTTGTGTGAGAGTCTTGTACAAGGGGGTCACTGTTTAAAAATAAGGGGTCACACTTTAAAATCAAGATGAGAGACTTTTTTCACACAGAGTGTCATGAGTCTTTGGAATGACCTGATAATGTAATGGAAGTACAGTCTTCGAGTAGTTTGAAGGTGGAGGTGAATAGATTCTAAGTACGTGAAGGGTGGAAATATCTGTAGGGATAAATGGGATTAGGAAATTGGGATTACTATCAGATTAGCCATGGTCCTGCTGAATGGTGAAGCTGATTTAAGAGACTGAATGACCTACCCCTGCTCCTTTCTCTTATCATTGTATTTATTTTGTGGAAGTGTTTATTATTCATGCAAGATCCTTTAACATGTTGCATTTCTGAATTTGATTTGAACAATATTAGGTTTGTCCATTTCTTTCTGTATTGGTATGCATTTCTGAAAATTGCAAGGAACTCTAATTAGCTTTTTAAAATTCTTCAAGAACAGATGGCTACCCAACTTAGAAATACTTTTTCTGTCAATCTGTTTAAACATGTTACTGCACATATCTGGAGCAGGTGGTACCTAAACCCAGGTCTCCTGGTTCAAAGGTAGGGACACTACCACTGCACCGCAAGAGCCACCAACACACGTCAACACATTTAATACTTAACACCTATCTCTTCCAAACTGTCACAGTGATGGTGTGGCCAATATCATTAACTCACACCTTGGTCCCTGCCTCAGACACTTGGTCTTCATTTGAAGGCTTCACTCATTCCAACACCTCTCACCTCCTATAAAATCCTAGATAAGCCTGACTTCAAATTTCTAACTGAGATATTCACTTTCCTTTCTTCCCTTGACCTTTGATTTTAATCTCTATCTCAATTGCTCCTCACTCTCTCTCTGAAATCAATGTCTTTTCTGCAAAAGAACACTGATTACTGAATTAGCTGTCTGCTCATAATGATTCGACAATTTTTCAAATTCATAGTTTATTTATACTGAGCTATAACTGTCTAAACATGATTGAAAATTGCCCATATTCATTTTAGGTAGGACCGTAGATAAAGGACATATTCATTCAGTCAATCTAGCTAAGTGCAACTGAAGAATAACATCTCTGTATTAATATTTTCAACCAGCTAAGAAAGGAGAAAGATATTGTCTTAACCTATTGACTAGGAATCACAGGGCGTAAGTCCAAGACATTCTTGTTATCACAAGCAACAGCCTAATGATCATAAAATAAGAACAAGCATTTGTAAATGTACAGCAATGTCAGATTCTTCCAAAAGAGTGATATGATACAAAGGATAATGAGCAATAATACATCTGGAGAGAAGGAGGGAAAGAAATGTTCTAACACAAATGAGCCTAGGGACTCTAAATGGCAGAAGAAGTGGCAGTGATGGTGATTATCCTAAACCCAGAGAAACCTGATCAGTTGCATTTCAATGCTTTATACCAAGATATTTCCTCTGGACTGTGAAGAGAGGATGAGCTGGGTTGTACCTGAAAGAACTGCTAAACTCAATCTTCATTCTGGATGACCACCAATAACAACATCTTAGCTTATTGTGCAGAAATTATAGAACAGTTTGGTAGCAAATACAGGAATATCTACTCCTGCTCCTTTTTCTTATCATTGTATTCATTTGTGGAAGTGTTTATTATTCATGCAAGATCCTTTAACACAATGCACAAGGTGTGAGTTAATAATATTGGCCACACCACACTGTGACAGTTTGGAGGAGACAGGTTACTAAATAGTTTGACATGTTTTGCTGGCTCTTATGGTGCAGTGGTAATGTTCCTACATTTCAGCCAGGATTACTAGGTGAATGGCGATAGATTGGGAAAAGGAGAGTTGCAAGGAGACCTAGATGTCCTTGCAGAACAGTCACTTTAAGTAAGCATGCAGGTGTAGCAGGTAATGAAGAAGGCAAATGGCATGTTGGCCTTCAGAGCAAGAGAATTCAACTACAGAATTGGGGATGGTTTTCTGCAATTGTCCTGAGCCTTGGTAAATTCAGACCTTGAGTGAAAACAAATTTTCTGGCTATGGAGGGAGCGCAATGATAGTTCACCAGATTGAATCTTGGAATGGCAGGAGTGGTGTACAAAGAGAGACTGTATTGGTTAAGATTATATCCACTGGAGTTTAAAAGAACAAGGGGGGGATTTCATAGATAAAAACAATGACTGCAGATGCTGGAAACCAGATTCTGGATTAGAGGTGCTGGAAAAGCACAGCAGTTCAGGCAGCATCGAGGACCAGTGCTCGGATGTTGCCTGAACTGTTGTGCTTTTCCAGCACCTCTAATCCAGAATGGGATTTCACAGATGCCTATGAAATTGTAACAGGACTAGATTGGGAAATTTCTTCAGACAAAGAACAAAGAATAAAGAACAGTACAGCACAGAAACAGGCCCTTCACCTCAGCAAGACTCTGCTGACACATGGCACCTTTCTAAACTAAAAACGTTTTGTCTCGATGGGGTCCGTATTGCTTTATTTCCTGCCTATTCATGCATTTGTCAAGGTGACTCTTAAATGTTGCTATTGTATCCACCTCCACTACCTCCTTTGACAGCACAATCCAAGCAGTTACCATGTTCTGTATAAAAACAATTGCCTCCCACGTCGCCTTCAAACATTCTCCCTTTTCCTTTAAACCTATGTCCCCTAGGAAACAGACATTTCTACCCTGGAAAAAGAATCCAACTCTCCATGACTCTCATACTTTTGTAAACTTCTATCAGGTCACCTCACATCCTCTGATATTCTAGTGAAAACAAAACAAGTTTGTCTAATCTTTCTGCGTAGCTCGTAAGGCTCCAAACCAGACAACATTCTGGTAAACCTTTTCTGTATCTTATTCCAAGTCTCCATATCCTTCTGGTAGTGTAGTGACCAGAACTGTACACAATATTCCGAACATGGTCTCGCTGAAGTTCTAAACAGCTGCAACATGACTTGCCAATTACTATACACTATGCTCTGACTGAGCATGCCAGATGCTTTTTTGACTACGTTATCCAATTGTGTTATGACTTTCAGGGAATTGTGGTCGAGATCCCTCTGAATGTTGATGCTCCTGAGGGATCTGCCATGTACAGTATACTTCTCTCCTGCATTAGACTTTGCAAAATGCATGACCTCGCATTTGTCCGAATTAAACTCCATCTGTCACTTCTCTGCCCAAGTTCTATAGGCTGCTTTGTCCGATGGCAATCCTCAGTATCCACAGCTCCCCAAACTTTCTGTCGTCTGCAAACCTACTAATCTAACTGCCTACAGTTTCTTTCAAATCATTTATATATATTACAAACAACAGGAATCCCAGCGCTGATCCCTGTGGAACACCAGTGGTCACAGATCTCTAGTCAGAAAAATTACTGTCTATCTTCTATGACCAAGCCAGTTCATATCCACCTTAGCAGCTCATTGTGGATCTCATGTGACTTCATCTTCTGTACCAACCTGCCATGAGGGACCCTGTCAAAGGGCTTGCTAAAATCGATGTTGACAATATCTACGGCCCTGTCCTCATCAATCATTTTTGTCACTTCCTCACAAAACTCAATCAAGTTCGTGATACATGACTACCTCCCACAAATCCATGTTGCCTATCAGTAATAAGTCCATATTTTTCCAAATGTGAGTAAATCATGTCCCTGTGAATCTTCTCCAATAATTTTCCTACAACTGATGTAAGGCTCACTGGCCTGTAATTTCCCAGACTATCCTTTTTGCCCTTCTTAAATAAAGAAACATTACTGCCACTTCTCCATTTATTTGGGACCTGACTAACGAGAATACAAAGATTTTGTACAAGGACCCTGCAATTTTCTCCCTCATTTCCCTTAGTATTCTGGGACAGTTCCCATCAGGCATGGGGACTTGTCTATCTGCATGTTTTCAAAACACCCAACACCTCCTCTTTATTAATATCAATATGCCCTAGAATACCAAAGTATCTCCCTCTCAACTCACCATTCACCACGTCCTTCTCTTTTGTGATGCAAAGTATTTGTTAAGGACCTCACCCACGTCCTATGGCTCCACACATAAATTCCCTCCTTTGTCTTCATGGACCTACCTTTACCTAGCTACCCTCTTGCTCCTAATTGATGTGTAAAACGCCTTGCGATTTTCCTTAATCTTGTTTGTCTAGATCAGTTCATTGCTGCTGTTAGCCCTCCTGGCTCCTTGTTTAAGTTCTTTCCTACTTTCTTAAACTTTCCCAGGGCTGTGTCTGTCTTCAGTTCTCTAAACCCTACCCATACCACCTTTTTCTTTTTGACAAAGAGAGTGGTGAGCCTGTGGAATTCTCGACCGCAACAAGTGGTTGAGGCCAAATCATTAAATGTTTTCAAGAAGGAGTAGGTGGAGCTTTTCGTGCTAAGGGTGCTAAGAATGGGTGAACAGGGGTTTGAGTTGGATGATTAGCCATAATCACATTGAATGGGTAATTGTCCTACTCTGATTCCTATTTTCTGAGTTTCTAGGTATCGAATAAGGACTGAGCTGAGCTGAAATGTTACTTGTTCTGTTGCTTTCATGATGGTACAATTGTAATATACAAGTGGACTATCAATATTCAACTTCCATCATTTGACGTTAATACCTGAGAATTTCAAAGAATATAAGTTATTTTAAAAAGGACATCACTGATCTAAAATTGGTAGTTGTGATCACTTGACAAGCCCAGTCAACCCACATGGAATGCATGAAACCAGCTGCACTGGAATTAACATTCTAATCAAGAGGCACTCAGTCAGGAATCAAGAAATTTGCATCTCTTGTTTGACTCACACTGTCAAAATACATTCAGATATTGAAAAAGGAAAGGTTACCCACAACTTTCCAGCTTGGAATGAATCAAGCACACGGGGGTTGCATGGTGGCTCAGTGATTAACACTGCGACCTTACAGCGCTCGGGACTCGGGTTCGATTCCAGCCTTGGGTGACTGTCTATTTGCACGTTCACCTGTGTCTGTGCGGGTTCGCTCTGGGTGTTCTGGTTTCCAGGTTAGGTGAACTGGCCGTGCTAAATTGCCCATAGTGTTCAGGAATGTATAGGTCAGGTGTAAATGTAGGGGAATGGGTTACTCTTTGGAGGGTCAGTGTGGACTTGTTGGGCTTAAGGGCCTGTTTCCACACTGTAGGAGTTCTAATTATAATTTTCAAAAGAACTATATGACAAGCAATAACTTTTGAGCAAAAAGAAAGAAAGAATGGGATGGACTGATCAAAACAAGGATACTGAAAGCTCTTCAATTTCTCTTTCAACTTCAGAAACTACCTCATAATAAGAAACTTCGAACAATTACAACCATTCAGAACATCTACCACATTAACTGCAAGCTTTGTCATTCTGAGGAAACAAGAAGGAAAAAGTGAGGACTGCAGATTCTGGAGATCAGAGTCGAGAGTGTGGTGCTGGAAAAGCACAACAGGTCAGGCTGCATCCGAGGAGCAGGAGAATCGACGTTTCTAGCATAAGCCCTTCATCAGGAATGTAGGGCTGATGAAGGGCTGGTGCCTGAAACATCGATTCTCCTGCTCTTCAGATGCTGCCTGACCTGCTGTGCGTTTCCAGCACCACACTCTCGACTCTGAGAAAACAAGAAAACAGCTGAACAATTGGGATCAGGTTTCACACTTGCACCTCATGGAATCTAAAACTTCAACCTCCTAATCTGAAAATTCTCAGTTCAATCCTAACAGAAAGCAGCAAGCAAAAATAATACCAGCAACAGAAGGATCAAGTAATTTCTGCTGAAAACCCATTAACACCTTTGTAATTAGAGATGAGAATCAAACAAAACAATGTCATCAAGGTATTAAAGCCAGCTTATAGCATCACTTTTCAAGTCAGTAAGAATTGCATTTCAAAAAAGCAAATGAGTTGTTTAATCGATACACGAAGCATTTCAAACTTTAGCAAGTGAATAATAATTGTGTTCTGTTAAATGAAACATCAGGAAGGTGCATGAGATTTCCTGTCTACTTTGAATCATTGGGAAAGATAAACAGACAGAAATTCTTCAAGCTAGACTCTTTCTGAAGGCTCTTTCAGTAAACTAGAATTACCTCTCGGTTGCTCTCAATGCTATATCCTCTACATTAGGGAGTGAGGACGCCAACCTGTGGACCATTTCAGGACACATGCACTAAACAACCCCACCACCCTGTGGCCGACCACTTCAACTCCTCCTCCCATTTCGCCAAGGATGTGCAAGACTTGGGCCACCTCCACCACCAAATCCCAGCCACCCAACGACTGAAGGAAGAATGCCTGATCTTCCACCTTGGGATCCCCCCTCCCCCACCTTATCGCAGATCCAACCCTCCAACTTGGCTCTGCCTTCTTGAACTGTCCTACCTGTCCATCCTCCTTCCCACTTATCCACTCCACCGTTAGCTCTGACCTATCACCATCACAACCTACCTTCATCTACTTATCGCCTTCCCAGCTACCTTCCCTTCCCCTCAACCACACCCCGACTCCATATACGTCTCAACCCCCTTGCGCCCCTCCCCACCATCCACCTCCACCTTCCTGATGAAGAACTTGTTCGAATCATCACATCTCCTGCTCCTTAGATGCTGCCTGACCAGCTGTGCCTTTCCAGCACCACACTTTTTCACTGCAATTACCTTTTACCTTCCTGTCTGTACTGGACATGCCTGCTGCCCTTCTTCAGAAGCATACAAAACTCTTAAAGCATATTAAAGCAAAGATCCTCAGACAGCACCTTCCAAGATCTTGACCACTTCCATCTGGAAGGGCAAGAGCAGCACAACCTGCAACTTCCCTGCCAAGTACTTATCATCCTAACTTGGAAATGTATCACCATTCCTTCACTGTTGTTGGGTCAAAATCTTGGAATTCCCTCCTAAGGGCATTGTGGGTCTTCCTGCATGGACTATAGTGGTTCAAGAAAACAGCTCATCAAGGGCACTAGCGACAGGCAATAAATGTCATAAAGTCATTGAGTCATAGACCCTTCAGTACAACTTGTCCATGCTGAGCAGATATCCCAACACAATCTAGTCCCACTGCCAGCACCTGGCCCATATCCGTCCAAACCCTTCCTATTCATATACCCATCCAGATATATTTTAAATGTTGCAATTGTATGAGCCTCCACCTCCATAGATGTACCACCCTCTGAGTGAAAAAGTTGCCTCAGATCCCTTTTATAATCTATCCCCTCTCACCCTAAACCTATCCCTCAAGTTCTGGACTCCCCCACCCCAGAGAAAAGACTTTGTCTATTTATCCTATCCATGCCCCTCATGATTTTATAAACCTCAATAAGGTCACCCCTCAGCCTCCGACACTCCAAGGAAAACAGCCCCAGCCTGTTCAAGCTCTCCCTATAGCTCAGTGTCCCAAGAGTGAATAGAAAATTATCTATGTGTTTGATGCTACGTTTTCTATTTTCTCTTGGGTTTAATAGGTAATAAAACCGAACTCTGTTTCACACAAGAAAATCTTGAAGTTGGCCCTCCCTCATTGTGACCCGGTGAAATAAGATTTAACTCAACTGTGAAAGCTGCATGCTGAGAAAAGAAATACAATAAATTTGTTGTGACCAGCCATTGAGTCACACAGCACGGAAAACAGACCTTTTGGTCCAATTCATCCCTGCTGACCAAGTTTCCCAAACTAAGCTAGTTCCATCTGCTTGTGTTTGGCTCATATCCCTCAAAATCTTTCCTATTCCTGTATCTGCCCAAATGCCTTTTAAATGTTGTAACTGTTCCTATGCATCTGCCACTTCCTCTAGAAGTTCTTTCCACATGTGAACCACTCAATGTGAAAAAAGTTGCCCCTCAGATCCCTTTTAAATTTTTCTCCCCTCAACTTAAAAGTATGCCCCTAATTTTGAACTCCCCCACCCTAGAGAAACACCCTTTGCCATTCACCTTATCTATGCCCCTCCTGATTTTTAAAATCTCTATAAGGCACTCCTCACATTCTCATGCTCCAGTGAAAAGACCTTTTGACATAGGAACAGAAATTAGGCCATTCACCCATCGAGCCTGCTCCAACATTCAATCATGGCTGATAAGTTTCTCAACCCTATTCTTTTGCTTTCTCCCCATAACCCTTGATCCCCTTGACAATCAAGAACCTATCTATCTCAGTCTTAAACATACTCAATGATCTGGACTCCACAGCCTTCTGTGTAATGAATTCCATAGATTCACCACTCTCTGGCTGAAGACGTTTCTCCTTATCTCTGCTCTGAAAGGTCTTCCCTTTAATCTAAGGCTATGCCCTTGGGTCCTAGTCTCTCTGACCAATGGAAACATCTTCCCAACATCTCCTATGTCCAGACCATTCAGTATTCTGTATGTTTCAAGTAGATCTCCCTCATCCTTCTAAACTCCATCAAGTATAAACCTCAAACGTTCCTCATATGTTAAGCTTTTCATTCCTGAGACCATTCTTGTGAACCTCCTCTGAACATGCTCCAGGGCCAGTACATCCTTCCTGAGACATGGGGCCCAAAATTGCACACAATACTCCAAATGTGGCCTGACCAGGGCCTTATAAAGCCCCAGAAATACATCCCTGTTTTTACACTCAAGTCCTCTCAAATTAAATGCCATCATCGTATTTGCCTTCCTAACTATTGACTCAATCTGCAAGTTTACTCTGAGAGAATCCTGGACTAAATATCCCAAGACTCTTTGCACTTCAGACTTCTGAATTTTTTCCCCATTTAGGAAATAGCCCATGCCTCGATTCTTTCTACCAAAGTGCATGACCTCACATTTTCCCACGTTGTACTCCATCTGCCACTTCTTTACCTACTCTCCAAAAGTGTCCCAGCCTATACAGCTTCTCCTCATAACTCTAACCCTCCAGTACAACTAACAGCCTTCTAAATCTTTTCTGCACCCTCTCCAATTTAATAATATCCTTCCTATAGCAGGGTGACCAGAACTGTACACAGTGGCCTCACCAACCTCCTGTACATCCGCAACATGACATCCCAACTCCTAACTTCAATGGTATGAGAAAGAAGGCAAGCATGGCAAACGCCTCTTTACCACCTTGTCTTTCTGTGATACAACTTTCAAAGAATTATGGACCTTACGCCTCCATCTCTCTGTTCAACAACACTCCTCAGGGCCCTACAATTAACTGCATAAGCCCTGCTCTTATTCATTTTACCAAAATGCAGTACCACACATTTATCCAAATTAAATTCCATCTGCCATTCCTCGGTCCATTGGTTCAATTGATCAAGATCCCATTGTGATTTTAAATCATCATCCTCACTATCCACTACACCACCAACTTTGGTGTAATGCACAAATTTACTAATCATGGGCGGCACGGTGGCACAGTGGTTAGCACTGCTGCCTCACAGCGCCAGAGACCCGAGTTCAATTCCCTCCTCAGGCGACTGACTGTGTGGAGTTTGCACGTTCTCCCCGTGTCTGCGTGGGTTTCCTCCGGGTGCTCCGGTTTCCTCCCACAATCCAAAGATGTGCAGGGTCAGGTGAATTGGCCGTACTAAATTGCCCGTAGTGGAAGGTAAGGGGTAAATGTAGGGGTATGGGTGGGTTTCGCTTCGGCGGGTCGGTGTGGACTTGTTGGGCCGAAGGGCCTGTTTCCACACTGTAATCTAATCTAATCTAATCTAATCCTACTTCCTAAATTCTTATCCAACTCATTTACAGAAATGACAAACAACAAGAGGGGGTTACAAAGAAAGGGAAACGAATCATTCCTCCTCCTGTGGTCATGATAACAGCACCTTTAATAAAAATGGTTGGGTTTTATGCTCTGACTCAATTTAAGATTATTGGAACTGAGCATGTGGACAAAGTGACCAGAATTCCCCAGCAGGTCCTGAATGCTACTTCTGTCATTGATGAGGTTCACAGCCATATTTTGATAATCCCGCTGTCTGGCAATTAATTAATTTCAGGCAGTACATATGCTGTTGTGTGGAACTGGCAGTTTAGCCAGCTCAGTGGTGCCACTGAGAGTGGTGGGCTCTGCTGGAACTGCACCTCGAAGAAAGGCAGCTAAGGTCATTCTACTAATCAGCTAAGTAGAGTCCTGAGGCTCAAAGTCAAGATGTAACCCAAAACGTGTGGTGGTGAGGTAGGAGGGGGTAATGTGTTGAGGGCAGGAGTTGATGGTCAGCCATGGAGCAGAACTGGTTGGGGTTGCTCTCTCCTTAGGCCATACCTGCTGAGTTTCATTGATAGTCCTCATGTCCACTTTACTGCCCTTTCCCTGTAACAATTAATTCCCCTACTAACCAAGGATCTATCCAGCTCAGCCCTAAATCTAGGGAGCACTCTGCCCCCGCAGCAAGGAGTTCCAAAGAGGGCTGTTAAAATCCAGCCCAGTGATTTTCCCACGAGATAAATATGTAATATCAAAATTATTGAAGACGAATAATGCACCTGAGCACCACACGGAAAGAGGTTGTACAACAAGAAGAGCCACTTATAAAAACGCCAATAAAAATGTTGGATTAGATCCACGCTGACTATTATTTCTACTGGTGTCAATGGAAACAGAAATGGGTTGAGGTGCAAAACAGGTTGCTGCTCTGTTGTCTATTTGATATGACCACACAAAGTCAGGTCTCCATTTAGTTTGTTCAACTAACACAGAACATTCGAATATACATGGCTTACTATGATGTTCTCACACATTTTGCCTGAATTTTGTCATCAAGAAGTTAGAGCGTAAAATATGGTGCTAAGTGGAATTAAGGTAGCTGGAAGTAAATCAGCTTAATGTGGCCCACTGTTTATTTATGGAGCTGTTATTTTAAATGTACTTTTATGCATAAGTTGTGCATCAAAATTGAAATGGCTGTAAATAAAATCTGACACTTCGTGTTTGATCAGGTTTCTTTAGACTCTGTAAATGTAACCTTCAGGCAACAGAAAGTAATGAGTTTACCACCAAACTTTAATCACAGAAGTGTCAGGGTTGTTAACATCAGTCGCACGTTGGAAAAAAGAGCCCATCAGAGAACCCTATTTATTTTGTTCACAGCCCCTGGGGTTTGAAATCAAACTGTGAAGCACTCAATCTAGTTCAGCTGCATGAAAATCTTGCTATTTTGCCAAATTACTCTTCAGTGTTTCAGTGGAAATGGTTTTAAAATGTTGTGCCATGGATTTCAATATGATATAAAATGTGTCAAATTAGTAATGATAATTCATCAAAGTGATCCTTGTGATTTACTGCTAGAATGGTTGTGATAGACAACTATAAAAAGGATGCGGTTCTTTCAGGAATTACAATTATGAGAAAAATTGAGCATGGGATACATTTAATGGAAAACCTGTGATTAAAATAGACAAAAAGCTATAAAGCCCAACATTGGTTACTCTCTGACAATGACAGCAAAATTTGTTTATTAGTCAGCAAAAATGGCAATCTTCTACAATCTCCTCTCCTATCGATGTAAAAGAAGCAATCAGATTTTTAAAATTTTCCCATAGTGAGATGTTGGAACACCCTAAGAAAACAGGAACCGTTTATATAAGTTACACAAGTCATACAAGTTCAATCATAGAGGGAAATACGTGAAGACTTGAATAAATTTACAGCTGCTAATGTGTTCTCAGCATCATTGATGCCTTGGATTGTGGAAATAAGAAATCTTTATTCATAAAAAGGAATAGCCTGCTCACTGTTTCTCACTTTGGGTTTTGCTAGGGCAATTTAGCCCGACCTCATTACTGCCTTGGTCCAAACATGTTTTAAATGCCTGAACTCCAGAGGTGGGTGGGAGTGACTGTCCTTCACACGAAAGCAGCATTCAACTATGTTTGACTTCATGGAGCCTGAGCAAAACACAAAACTATACAAATCTGGGAAACTCGGTTGGTGTCAACATCAGCACAAATGAAAATGTTTGTGGTTACTGAAGGTCAATCATCTCAGTCTCAGGACAGCGCTGGAGAGATTCCTCAGAGTAGTGTCCTAGGTCCAACCATCTTTAGCTGCTTCGTAAGTGACTTTCTGTCCACCATAATGAGGAGTGGGGATGTGATCGCATAATGTTCAGCATCATTCACGATACATCAGATACTAAAGCAACCCTTGTCCCTATGCACCAAGACCAAGACACCATCCAGGCTTGGTCTAATAAGTGACAAATAACATTTGGGCCATACATTGCCAGGCACTGATTATCTCCAACCATCCAAAATGGAACCATCGCCTCTTGATGTTCAATGACATTATTGTCACCGAATCACCCACAATCAATATCCTGGGGATAATCATTGATCAAAAACAGAACTGGATAAGCCATGTAAATACAACAGCAGGTCAGAAGTTAGGGATTCTGTGGTGAGTAACTCACGATCTGTCACCTCAATTTCTATCTTCCATTTACAAGATACAACTTTGCTAAGATTAACTACGATTGCCTTAGAATGAAAGGATCAGATGGGGTGGAATTTTTAACATGCATCCAGGAGAGCTTTTTGTGCCAGGTTGTAGTTAGCCCTATTAGACATGGGCAAATGCAAGACATAATCCTAGGGAATGAAGCTGGTCGAGTGGTTGAAGTTTCAGTAGATGAGCATATTTGGGGATAATGACTATAATTCTGGAAGTTTCAAAGTCACCATGGAAGGGATAAGGATAATGCAGAAGTTAAGTGTCTACATTAGGGGGATGCTGATTTCAATATCATTCGACAGGATCTGGCAAACATAGACTGAGCAATTACTTGCAGGTAAGTCTACATTTGGAAAGCGGCAGTGAGAATTCAGGGCCAGCATGATCCTCTTAAGGGTAAAGGCAATAAGCCAAGGGAACCCTGAATGTCAAAAAATATCGAGGAACTGATAAAGGAAAAGAAGGAAGCATGTGTCAGGTATAGCACATTAAAAAGAGGGGAGGCCTTTCAAGTGAGTGTAGGAGGTTGTTTAAAAAGGAAATTAGAAGGCCAAAGAAACCTTCTAATAAAGGGACAAATAAATAAGGGGAATCACAAGCTTTTTACAAGTACAGTAAGAGTAAGAGGATTACCAAGAAAAGAATGGGTCAATTAGAGACAAAAGGCATACCGATACATACATCCCAGGAAGCTATTGGAGGCAAGGGAGAAGATTTTTGGGTCCCTGCAGATGGACTTAATACTTCCCTTCTTTGTTCAAGAAGTGCAACAGGGATTGGCCAGTTAATTACAGACCAATCAGGCTGACGCTCTCTGACTGATTAAATTATGCTTTCTGGAAAGGTGACTAAATGTATTGATGAGGATAGTGTAACTGATGTAGTTTACAAGGACTTCAGTGAGACCTTTGACAAGGTCCCTTATGGAAGGCTGGTCCAAAAGAGCCCATGGGATCCAACCTGGATCCAAAATTGGTTGCAAATAGGAGGTAAAGGTTGATGGCAGAAGATCAGTTTAGCAATTGGAAGCCTATGACTGGCGGCATAGTATGGGGATTGGTGCTAGGACCCTTGCTGTTTGTTAGTACGTTAATGACTTGAATGTGAATGTAAAAGGTATAATTATTAAGTTTTCAGATGACTACTGTCTGATATTGGTCAGCTGGTAAATTAAGGGGAATGAATTTAATTCTGATAAATGCAAGGTGATGCATTTTGGGAGGTCTAAACAGGGAAGGGTATACTTAATGAATGGTAGGCTATAGGTAATACTGAGGAAAAACGAGACCTTGGTGTACTGACCCCTGAGCACAGGTAGCCGGACGGTGAAGAAAGCAGCTTAGAATATAAGAGCAAGGAAATCTTGTTACAACTTTGGGTAACATTGGTTAGGTCACAGATGGAATGCTGGGCAACCTCCTGATTGCTACACTATTGGAAAGATTTGATTTCTTTGGAGACAGTGCAGAGGAGATTCATCAAGTTGAAAAGTCTCAGTTACGAGGAGAGACTGAATAGGCTACATTTGTTTCCCTTGGAGCAGAGGAGGCTGAGAGGGCAATCTGACAGAGGTGTAGAAAATTATGAGGGGCATCGACAGAGTACATTGTGATAATCCTTTTGCCATGGCAGATCTGTCCAAGACCACAGGGCACAAGTTTAAGGTGAAGAGTAAGTGGTTTAGATCCAAGGAAAAATATTTTCACCCAGAGGGTGGTAGAATGTTATGTTTTGCCTGAAAGGGTGGTGGAGGTAGGTACTCTTATAACATTTAAGAAGCATCTGGTGAACACTTAAAATGCCAGGGCATAGTAGGCTATGGACCAAGTGCGGATAAATAAGATTAACTTAGTTTGGTATTTGTGGTTGGCATAGGCATGATGGGCAGAAGGGCCTGTTTCCAAGCTGTATGACTCTATGACTATGACTCTAGGTCAAGGCTATGATGTAATATTCTCCATTTTCCTGGATGGATGGCCCAAAACATCGATTCTCCTGCTCCTCGGATGCTGCCTGGCCTGCTGCACGTTTCTAGCACCACACTTTTCACCACAGATCCAACAATACTCAAGAAGCTTGACACCATCCAAGACAAAGTGTCTTGCTTGACTGACCCACCCTCTCAACCCCCACCTTCAACATTCACTCCCTTCACCATTGGCACATAGTGGCAGCTGTGTGTATCACCTAAGAGATGCAGTGCAATAACTCACCAATATTCTTCCAGCAGGACCACCCAAACCTGTGGCCTTTACCACTGAGAAGAACACATGCAGAGGATGCATGTGAATATCACTAACTGCACATTTCCTTCTAGGTCATACACAATCCTGACTTAGAACTATATTTGCCATTCTTCAGTGTCATTGAATCAAAATCTTGGAATCCCTTTTTAACAGCAGAATGGTTTTCCCTACACTAAGAATTGACCAATTTAAGAAGGTAGGTAAAAACAATGACTGCAGATGCTGGAACCCAAGTCTAGATTAGAGTGGTGCTGGAAAAACACAGCAGTTCAGGCAGCATCCGAGGAGCAGGAAAATTGATGTTTCAGACAAAGCCCTTCATCAGGAATAGAGGCAGAGTGGAGGGTGGAGAGATAAAAGATTTAAGAAAGTAACTCACCCACCAGTGCAATTAAGCATGGACAATATATGCTGACCAAGCCAGCAATACCATGCCTCATGAATATATTTTAAATATTTTCTGAATTCCAGCTTAAGTTCATGAATATTGAAGGTTGAGACAGAGTGGAAGATGCTCCACCCAAAACACAGAAACCAATCCTATGCAATCCATCTTTACAATGCATTGAGAGGATCAGCACAAATTTGACATACTTAGAACAAAGTCTTCAAGCATTTGAAATTATTTAGAGAGGAAATTCAACAAATGCAAGCAGTTAGCAAAAAGATTGATAAAGAAAATGATACAATGAATCTGAATTGGATCAGCCCCGTACTCAGAAAGTGTGAGCTGCATAAAATCTAGCAGCTGGAATGCCTCATCAATAGTCCATGCATGCATTGACAGTTTTTTTTCAACAAATAATGGATAAAACTACACAGCTCCAGGAGAGGCAGAATGCTTTGGCAGAGCTCAGCTTAAGCTTGTGAAGGAGTTCGAACAGATCAAAGTTTTGATGAGACTTTCAACAATCCAAAGACTTAAAGAGACTGCTGATCTAAAAGCCCTGCTTGGATCATTCACTCAATGTAGTCAAGTCCTGGAGACTAGAGAAGAACAGCTTACATCAGAGGTCCACAAATTCCCTGCAGAGTCTCACACAATAGACAAATAAAAGGGATGCCTTGATGTTAGAGGACAAATCTTTCTCAAAGAAATGTTCCATGCTCCAAGCTCAGTGCAAACTCTTAGCAGAGGAAAATATTCATATCCAACATCTAAAAATAACTAAGCGGAGGAACTGAACAAAAATCTTGTTTTTGATTCACAGAACATTATTAAAGAGATGTGAATCTTTACTGAGGATCGAGATGACCTGAATGAAGAGAATGATCTTGTCAAAAAACTTTGAAACATGTGAAAAATCAGCCCCCTGGCCATCCAGACTGCAGAACACAGTATGATACAGGGCCTGTGTGTCAAAGCTGTATTCCCTCAGACATGGGGATACACTTGTACCTCACAGTTAAGTTCCAGCATTATCCTTTACGAGTGAAAAAAAGCTATCTCACAGCATGCATTCTCTGTTCTAAATTAGGACAAAGGAGTCCAGATCTTCTCTACATCCCAGTAAACTGAGAATACAGCTGGAGATTAATGCCTCAAAGACTTATTGGAGGGTGGGGGCCAGGGGTGGGGATTGTGAATGAGAGTAACAAATTTAACATTCACAGTTAAATGTTAATGGCAAAATGGGGTACCATAAAATAACTTGGAAAACAATGATGATGACAAGTTAATCAGGTCTACTCCAAGAATACCTGTTAAGTGTGCACAAAAGGAGCTGTGTCACAGTGATGTCAGATCATAGGGAACTGGAACTGTGTCTCTGAAGCTGTAGAAGCATGTTCTCTCTCATCATGTCTTATAAATGATTGCATTAATAAGGATTGTTAAAATTCACTCATGAGAGTATGGATGACATCTTTCTACACTTGTCAATTTCTATTTTCTTTAAAAATCTCTTCAAAATTCAACTTTTTCCACAAGGTTTTTGGTCACCTTCTAATTTAGAACATAGAACATAGAACAAAGAACAGTACAGGACAATACAGGCCCTTCAGCCCTTAATATTGTGCCAACTTTTTATCTACTCTAAGATCAAAGTGATCTATTAACTTTCAATTTACTATCATCCATGTGCCTATCCAAGAGTCACTTAAATGTCCCTAATGTATATGACTCTATCACCACCACTGCCAGTGTGTTCCACGTACACACCACTCTCTATGTGAAAAACTTACCTCTAACATCTCCCCTAAACCTTCATCCAATCACCTTAAAATTATACCCCCTTGTGACAGCCATTTCTGCCCTGGGGAAATGTCTCTGATTATTCACTCTATCTATACCTCTCATCATCTTGTACACTTCTATCAAGTCACCTCTCATCCTTCTTCGCTCCAAAGAGAAAAGCCCTAGCTCTCTCAACCTTTCTTCAAAAGCCATGCCCTCCAGTCCAGACAGCACCCTAGTAAATCTCCTCTGCACCCTCTCTAAAGCTTCTTATAAAGAGGAAACCAGAATTGAATACAATATTCCAATTATGGTCTAACCAGAGCTCTTTAGAGCTGCAGCATAATCTCACAGCTCTTAAACTCAATCCCCCTGCTAATGAAAGCCAACACACCAAGCGCCAAGAATGAAGAGCTTACGTTTGAAACGTCAACTGTCCGGCTCCTCGGATGCCACCTGACCTGCTGTGTATTTTCAGGGCCACATTTTTTGATTCTGATCTCCAGCATCTGCAGTCCTCACTTTCTCCTATCAATTTGGTGGCAACCTTGAGGATCTATGGACACGGACCCCAAGATCCCTCTGTTCCTCCACACTGCCAAGAATCCTGCCTTTAACTCTGTATTCAGCATTCAAATTTGACTTTGTAAACTGAATCACTTCACACTTTTCTAGATTGAACTCCATTACCACTTATCAGCCCAGCTATGCATCCTGTCAATGTCCTGTTGCAACCTACAACAGCTCTCCACACTATCCACCACTCTACCATACTTCATTTCATCAGCAAACTCCAATAGAGAGAAGTGGTTATACAGCTCGAGGGACTCCAATCTATAATAAGCATGGGGAAAGCCATTAAGCCCACCCTTCCACTTCCTCATCCAAATCATTTATAAATATCACAAAGCTCAGATTTCCCAGAACAGATCCCTGTGGAACACCACTGGTCACTAAGCTCCAGGCTGAAGAGTGTTCATCTACTACCACCTTCTGTTTTCGCTGGGCCAATCAAACTGTATCCAGACAGCCAAATCTCCCTATATTCCATTCCTCCTTACTTTCTGAATGAGCCTATAATGGGGAACCTTATTCAACGCCTTGCTGAAATCCATATAGACCACGTGCACTGCTCTACTCTCACCAATGTGTTTTGTCCCATCCTCAAAGAATTCAATAAGGCTTGTGAGACATGACCTGCCCCTCACAAAGGCATGCTGACTATCTCTAATCAACTTTGATTTTCCAAGTAATCATAAATCCTGTCTCTCAGAATGCTCTTCAATAATTTGCCCACCACAGACATAAGACTGACTAGTCTGTAATTCCCAGGATTATTCCTAATTCAGATTTATTCACTCGGCACTTCTTGTGTTTTTAAGTCAAACTATTAATTTGTAACTGAAACTTTATATATACTTCATATCTATGTCAATGAAATTAAGTTTATTGATAAATTAATCTTCAACAATTAACAATTGAGTAGTATTTTGAATTCATTGCCTGCCAACATGCGGCCTTCAAAAGTGAATGGGATAAATATTTGAATGAGAAAAATAAATGCAGTTGTAAGGTGAAAGGCTTGAAAATGTGATTTATAATGAATTGATAGGGGCTGGTTAGTTCAGGTAGCTCACTGGTTACAGTATGGTGTAGAATGATGTCAACAAGAAGGGTTTCATCATTGTACCAGCCTGCCTTAATGGCTTTCCCCATGCTTATTATAGATTGGAGTCCCTCGAGCTGTATAACCACTTCTCTCTATTGGAGTGAATTGTCTATAGCAATGACTATAGCCAATTATACACTTGGTGAATTGTTTTTCTAAACTACTGATGTTGAATCAATGGGCAGAGTGGCTTCTTTCTGTGCTATACTATTCTATGGTACTTCTGAGGCATGTTTCAATGAAAACATGGAACTACCATTGTAATGATTGTAATGAGGTCAGCCAAGTGGACCAAGTCTCCCTGATTGGGGCCCTGGCTGACAGATAAGAACAGGAATGTCAGACACTAAGAGCAGGCTCTGAGGGAGCTGAATCAGTGTCAAAGACACTCCATGTGCAAATAAAAGGGTGATTTGGTGATGGGAAACCATCCTCTCTGAAGGTATTTCAACCATTATTGAGGAAAAGTTTTCTATAAAGAGTCATAGAATCATAGAGTGATGCAGCATGGAAACAGACCCTTTGGTTCAACTCAGCTATGATGTTCAGACATCGCAATTTGACCTGGTCCCATTGCCAGCACTTGGCCCATAAACCTGTAATCCCTTCCTTTCATATACCCATCCAGATGTCTTTTAAATGTTGTAATTGTACCCATCTCCACCATTTCCTCGGGCAGCTCATTCCATATCTGCATCACCCTCTGCATGAAATCATTACCCCTCAGGTACGTTTTAATTCTTTCTCCTCTCACCTGTAGCCTCTACTTTTAGATTCCCCACTCTAGGAAAAAGACCTTGGCTATTCACCTTATCAATGGCCTTTATGATTTTATAAACCTCTACAAAGTCACCCTGCAATCTCTTAAGCTCCAGGGAAAAAAAAAATCCAGCTTGTTCATGCCTGTCCCTATAACTCAAGCCCTCCAGTGCTGTAAACATCCTTGAAATTTTTTTTCTGCACTTTTTCACATTTAACAATGTCAGAAATCATGCAACACCAAGTTCTGATCCAAAGGGATTTATTTGAAATCACAAGCTTTTGGAGCACTGCTCTTTCATCAGGTGAAGTTGTGTGGTGTCATGTGACTTCTGACCTTGTCCACCCCAGTCCAACACCAGCACCTCCACATCACATTTAACAACATCATTCCTATAGAAGAGAGACCAGAATTGTATACTGTATTCTAAAGGTGGCGTCAACAATGCCCTGTACAGCTGCAACAGGAGATGTAATAAAGGAATTGTAATAGTTTATTTACTGAATGCAGTCATTTTGCATACATTTGTTTGTCAATGTCTTGAAAAGAATTGGGATTACTACACTTCACAAGTTGGAACAGAGGTGGTAATTCATTATAGTTCACTTAATCACTGATAGGTCTTTGTAACTTTCAAAAATAAAAATGAGAGTTTTAACTAAAACAACGGATGAGTTACAAAATGCAGTTATTTCAGAAGTGATCTCAAAAACATGTGTGTGACTAAATGACATTATATACCAGATCATAAAAAGTAAACATGCACTTTTTCCATTAAGGTCCTGCCACAAATCAATAATGATGATTTTGCCTTTCTTTGCGATAAGTGGCAACAATGCAGTTTAGTAGGTCTGTTGGGCATAATTCAAAACAACAAAGCTCAATTTTCCAGTATGTACGTGCTTTTTCATTATTGTTTGTTTTCCCCATTAAAACAAATTGCTATCTAGCTTTGAGATGCTAGAGAGCAACAGTTCCAATAAATGTGATTAATATGAGCTTATAATTAATTCAAGTAACATTACATTGATACAAATTTGGGCATGGCATAAGTCCTTATTGATATCACAACCATACAATGCTTTATAAATAAGAAACTGCTCTTTTAAACTTTCTAGTTTATTCATTCTTATTAGTTCTGATGAAACATAGTTATGAGGGAAAATCAAGTCATTGAGATAGTGGTCATTACTTGTTGGAGGGATAGAGATACCTTTTTCTCAGTGTTTGAATGACTGGCTTTCTACAAAGTCCTGTCATCAGTTCTTGTAAAATTGCAGATCATTGTTTACTTGTCCAGTCTATTTGTTGCATTACAACATGAAAGATTCTTACTGTGAGCATCAATACCATTGAAGATCATGCTTTTCTGAGGAGCAAAGCTAATTCTGCCATTTCTTCTCCTCCATTGAGATAGAAACAATCTTGGGTGATTTGTTTGAAACACAAGATGGAAGTCAATTGAATGCCACAAAAAGAGATGAAACACCAATGTAATATTGTTGGTAAGGATAGTAGATTGTTTAAAAAATAAAGTATGGCACACCTAAATCCATTGGCTACATGATTCACACAATTAAACTGTTTAGAGATGTTTAAGCTTTCACATTTTTTATATTAATTATTTTTGTGTGGATATTTAATTTCCGGCAGAGTCCAACAAAGCACTCTAATGTAGGCTATCTCTGTTTCCAGAGGCCCCAGACCATATGGTGTTGTTTCGTCTGTAAAATCAATTTAATTGAGATAGAATCTCTTTTCTTTATGTGGTTCTAAATTTCATAAATCCTCAGGCGTGTCATATGGTCCTTTCTGAAAATTTCTTTTGAGAAGTATTTCTAAATGAATTTACAAATAACAAGTTTTCAAGTGCACTATAAAGCACTGGTCTGTTCATCAGATATGCTATCTTTGTTGTATTTCTGTTGAAATGTGTCAAATGAGAATGCTTTGTCTCTCGACTTAGTTTCCAGTATTCCCTCTATGCATCATTTTCACAAACATTGAAATATATTTTGTATATGAGTTACATTTTCCCAATAAATTCCAAAGTATAAAGTCAATTATATTTTGTTGTTTGACTCAAACATTAACTGTGTTTCTTCCTCCAAAGATGCTGCTAGACCTGCTAAATTTCTCTAGCACTTTCGATTTTTATTCCATAAATCTAACTCAATGTATCAGGGTAGTGATTAAACCTTTCACCCTCAAGATTGAAATATTGGAAAATGAACATTCAGCTTGAACACACCAAGTACTAGAGTTACAGCAAACCTCATTGAGTAAATATTTTATAATTCTACTTCAATACTGCACTTAACATATACATAAATGAAGTAAAACTGTAATAAGTTACAAGCAAATTCATTGGAGTATATTCACTTATCTTCCTTAAAACATATCTTGCACTGAGTCTATTAGGTTTCTTGTGAATTATTTGCCATCTGTACATGTATTCAATGCAAACTCAGGCATCTCTTAATATACGTCATCAGCCTCCAATAATTTTCCAGTCCTAATTTCTCATTAAAATCCAGTCAAGCACATGTTTTTGGTAAAATTATTCAAATATCTATTCACTTTGATAAAAAGACCATCTGTTTTACATTCCAAGCATTATAAAAACATGGCATAGCTTGGTATTTGATATACTGCCAAATTCCCCTTTAACTTGTAACCAGGGCTTCAAAAGTGAGCTCTACAACTAGAATTACCTTGTACTATTTTCCTATTCTTCAAATTGTACTAGTAAAGAAACCTGGCTAACCATCAATATGTCCATCATATCCCTCCTATTTCCAGACAAGTAGAGATGCAGAATCCACTATAGCTCATATCTCTTCTCCTTGGCATTGCTGAAAATACTCCAGGCATTAAATAAAGCAAAAGTGAAATTAATCTGGATTTCAAAGAAAAAAATACAAATATGATGGGTCAAAAAACATCCTTCTGAGCATTCAGCAACTTGTTGATTGTCATTTACTCATTATTAAGGTGCTAGGAATTAAAATAGCCCTATTACATCTGATTACGCACGTTATGTCCTTTGTTAAATTAGATTAGATTAGATTCCCTACAGTATGAAAACAGGGCATTTGGCCCAACAAATCCACATTAACCCTCCGAAGAATAACCCACCCAGACCTACCCCACATGTACCCCTGACTAATGCACCTAATATTATGGCAATTTAGCATGGCCAATTCACCTAACCCACACATCTTTGGACTGTGGGAGGAAACTGGAGCACGCAAACACGGGTAGAATGTGCAAACTCTACACAGACAGTTGCCTGAGGTGGGAATTGAACCCGAGGGTGCCTGGCGCTGTGAGGCAGTTATGCAGTTTGCAGCACAAAATCCATTAAAATTAAGAGATAGAAAGAGGTGCCCATTTGTGGATGGGTGAAGGAAAACTTTGACCCAACTAAGTAAAACATACTTGGAACTGTTGCTTCTCCAAAGAATCAACGGATCGGACAAGAAAGAGTCACTGAGGTAAAGAGACAAACTAAACTGAGAAGATCTTAAAACCTCCATCAATTCTAAAACAGGGCATCAGCAAAATAGTTCAGATTACAATAAAAAGGTTAACTTCCTGGGAGTAGTCATAGAGTCATAGAGATGTACAGTCTCCTATTAGGAAAAATAAGCAAAGTGGAGAAAATTATTCTGCAGCTGTCCTAGAAATATGTATCGGAGGCTGCAGTATACTGGTATTTTTAAGGGTCAAGCCATTTGGGATTGAAATCTGTCCCTTTCATTGGTTAACAACCTGCAATCAGGATGGAGGCAGTTGGTGGGACTTGAATAAGTAATTCCTCAGCAATTTGAAGGCAAATAATCAGGAACACTGATAAAATAATTGACCCTAGACACACCAACATTTCTTCTTTTTGTTGTTCTAGATGTGTGGAACACCTTAGCCCCTACCCCAGCCATACAAGTCGAGTTGTCACATTCATTGTGTTGCTTTCCTTAACACAGAAATATCAGGGTTCACACGGGATCAGCAAATCATGCCGGTCCAATTTGCTTAGAAACCTCAAACAGTTTTTTTTTGAACAGACAAACTGATAATTTGCAGTTACAGAGTACAGTACACATTCTGAGCCTAAGGCATTACTGATTAGACTCCTCTTGCCTGCTGTTAGTTTGGTATCATCCTGCTGCTTGGCTCATTATCATACTCAGCTCTTACAGCAGTAACTAATGTTTTCAAGATAAAATTTGATGCATCAGAAATGAAAATAAAAAGGTAAAATCACCACTGTCCTATCAGGCTACTTTCTTATTACAGAGAGACAACTGGGGGCAGTTTAAACTGAAAGTCACCATGGCTCAGGTGAGAGGAAAGGTTAAGTCCTTCATCATGATCTCAGTTGGTAACCAGAACTGAATCCATGCTGTTGGTACCATTCTATTTCACAAACCAGCCAACTAAGCTAATTGATATCTTTGTCACATCAATGCAATAACACACATGGACTAGAGTTGATGTCGGTTTTTAACCACATTTTTGTATATTCCTGAAAGTGTAAGACAGAAATATACCTTTTAACTCAGGTCCACAGTCTGGAATAGAACTGACAAAATGATTTTCTGTTGAGAGGGTGAGAATCGGTTACCTTTGGCTTATGTAGTTTCTCTCTCTCTTTGAAGCTTCCCTTGTACCCAACAAGTTGCAATATTCTAGGGGTTCTGTTGTGAAATGGGTAAACCCTCCCGCTTAATTTAAACCAGCAACACAGGAAAGATTTATCCGGTGCAGTAATCTGTGAAAATCCGAGAGGCCAAGAATTATTTAAAGTAAAAATTAACAATTGGTCAGAGTATTGAGTACAGGAGTTGGGAGGTCATATTGCTGCTGTACAGGACATTCGTTCGGCCACTTCTGCAATTCTGGTCTCCTTCTTATCAGGAGGATGTTGTGAAACTTGAAAGGGTTCAGAAAAGGTTTACAAGGACGTTGCCAGGGTTGGGGGATTGGAGCTATAGGGAGAGGCTGAATAGGCTGGGCCTGTTTTCCCTGAAGCATCAAAGGCTGAGGGGTGACCTCATAGAGGTTTATAAAATCATGAGGGGTGTGGATAGATTGAATAGACAGTCTTTTCTCTGTGAGGGGGAAGTCCAGAACGAGAGGGCATAGGCTTAGGGTGAGAGGGGAAAGATTTAAAAGGGACCTAAGCGGCAACACTTCCATGCAGAGGGTGGTGGCTGTATGGAATGACCTGTCAGAGGAAGTGGTGGAGGCTGGTACAGTTACAACATTTAAAAGTCATCTGAATGTGTATATGAATATGAAGGGTTTAGAGAGATATGGGCTGGGTGCTGGCAGGTGGCACAGTGGTTAGCACTGCTGCCTCACAGCACCAGGGACCCAGGCTTGATTCCAGCCTTGGGCGACTGTCTGTGTGGAGTTTGCACATTCTCCCCGTGTCTGTGTAGGTTTCCTCCCACAGTCCAAAGATGTGCAGGTCAGGTGAATTGGCCATGTTAAATTGCCCGTAGTGTTAGGTGCATTAGCCAGAGGGAAATTAGTCTGGGTGGGTTACTCTTCAGAGGGTCAGTGTGGACTTGTTGGGCAGAAGGGCCTGTTTCCACACTGTGGGGAATCTAAGCTAATCTAAATGGGGCTACATTAGGTTGGGATATCTGGTCGGCATGGACTAGTTAAACCGTAGGGTCTGTTTCCATGCTGTACATTTCTATAACTTTATTTCTTAAAGTGTAATAGAGAATAATTAACTATTTCCTTTGGTGATGTTGATATTCGAAAAATAACCAACTGGTACTTCAATCCCATCCTCATCTTCTGTAGGAGTACAGCTTCTACTCCTATGTCACTAACATCAATGGAAACTTTAAAAGATTTTGAAAAGTTTGGTGTAGCTCAAACTATTAATTCGAAGGGAGTGAACTGAGTAGCTTCATTTGGGGCATCTCTAATGGCAAACAATACGAATGGGATACCTTTATCCCAGTCATTCGGGTAATCCTGACAGTATGCTCTCAACATGGTCTTCAAGGTCTGATGCCACCTTTCTAAAGCTTCCTGGGATTCAGGATGGAACACACCAGATTTAAAGTGCAGTAAAATTTGACCCTTGGTCAGACTGAATCTCTCTGGGTAGCCCATATCATGTGAAGAAAGTACTAACTCCTCTACCACCTTTTTTGCCTTGATACTCCGTAATGGAATTGCCTCTGGAAATCTGGTAGACACATACATTATGACTAACAAGTACTATTTCCCACATTTAGTTCTCGGGAGGGGACCTACACAATTAATTATAACCCATGTGAAAGGTTCTTCAAATGCAGGAATTGGTAACAAAGGGGCTGGTTTTATTACCACCTGTGGCCTACCTACCATTTGGCATGTATGACATGTACCGCAAAAGTTAACTACATCCTTGTGTATTCCAGGCCAATAAAAATGTTTTTGTACCTTAGCCTGAGTCTTTCATAATCCTAGGTGACCTCCTACAGGTAGTTCATGTGTTACCCATAAAACCTCCTATCAGCATGCTATCAGCAACATAATGTAGCACACTTTGGCCCACTTCTCCTCTGCACTAACCTGCTGTGGTCTCCATTTCAGTCTTAGGATTCTGTCTTTCAGATAATAACCACCCAGAATATTTTCTGCCTCCTTTTCGGAGTACGCCTCCACATATATATCTTTGAACATGTCTTGCTGTTGCAAGTCTCTTAATCTGTCTGACCATCTGCCTGTTCAGGTTTTTCCTGTACCATTATGTCAAACAGGGTATCTCCTAACAGAACCTCAACTCCTTCATCTTGTTCTTTACTTTTTGCATGGTGCTGTGACTTATTATAGTGGGATCTAGTTACCACACAGTCTGGGAAAATACCAGGATAATTCTGTTTTAACTCCTCAGTTTCTTGGTCTTCCTTAAGCTTCTCCACAACAAGGGGTGTCACTCCCACCTTGGATCTTGCCAAATCAGTCCCAAGAACAAACTGAATTTCTAGAACTGACACTCTGTCAATCACTCCCACTGTAACTTCCCCAGGCTTGAGTCGGCACTCTAATCTGATCTTACATAGGGAAATTTTAAATTTTTGTCCATCTATCCCACAAATTACTACACTTTCAGTTAACAGATCAGAAAGAGTACATATTCGCTCAATCCTTACTATCAGTGACTGTTTAGATCCTGTATCTCTCAAAATTATAACTTCTTGTCCTTCTCCCTCTGTTCTTTCTGAGTAAACTTTACCCACAGAGGCAAATTCTTTGTAGAGATCATGGACTAACTCCATATCCAAACCCTGCCTAGGCTGTGCACTCTCCTGCAGCTCCTTGGGTTCTTTTTGGGGTTTCCTTTACTACCTTCACTAATGTCACTGGCTTAGCTTCTTTTACCACATCTTTTCCCACAATGCCTTTCTTTAACGATCAGCACTGAGACGTTACGTGTCCCACCTTCTGGCCGTGAAAACACCTTTTCGCAGTGCCCTTCTGAAACCACCGGCACCACAATTTTCTGTGTCCCACTCCATTACAGTGAAAATACCTGAGGCTTTTCACCTCCTGTCCACCCTCTTGGGCTTCTTTTTTATCCCATGGTAAATTCTTACCAGTTCTCTCTACTCTTGGTTTAATAGTGTAGGATCTCCATTTCTCCCAACTTCTATCTCTCACAGGACAAAATTCAAACTGGAAGCTTGCCTTATTCACCAACATGTACTCATCTGCTAATTCTGCTGCCCTTCTCACTTCTTGATCTTTCTGTTCCTCCACGTGAATTCTTGCCATCTCTGGAAGTGAGTTTTTAAACACCTCCAGCAGAATGCTCTCTTGTAGAGCCTCAAAGCTCCTATCCATTTTCAAAGCACACACCCATCGATCAAAATGACTATATTTAATTATTTTGAACTCAACGTAAGTCTGACCTGGTTCCTTCTTTGTGTTTCTGAACCACAGTCTATAGCTTCCATTACCAATTCAGAAGCACTTAAAAATAGCCTATTTAACCTTTCATAATCTCTTGACACCTCATCTGACAGTGCGGCAAAAACCTCACTAGCTCTGCCTCAAAATCCTCGGACAACTCCATCTGCCTAGCCAATTTTTCAAATGAAATAAAGAAGGCTTTAACCTCTTTTTCATCAAAATGTGGCAGGGTTTTGACATATTTGTATATATCACTATCTTCTCTTTTAATCTCCATCATGTTAACTTGACTTTGCTGACTAAGTCACAACTTCTCATGTTCAAATCTCTCTCTTTTTGTCTCTCCCTTTTATTCTCTCTCTTTACTCAGTTAAGAACCCCCCTCTCTCTTTTTTCCTCTCTCTCTTTCTCTTTCTCTCTCCATCTCTCTTTCCTCTCTCTTTTTGTTTATCTTCTAACTCCATTTTCCTCAATTGTAATTTAATTTTAAAAACGTCACAGTAGAAAGAAAGGACAATGGAGAACTACAAACCTGCGTATACAGAAAACCGACAAACACTGACCAAATACTTAACTACACCAGCAACTATCCCAACACACACAAACGAAGCTGTATCAGAACACTATTCCAACAAACCACCACACACTGCAGCACAGACGAACTTCGAAAAACAGAGGAGAACCACCTATACGACGTATTCAAGAAGAACGGATACTCAAAAAATACAGTGTGCAGATTCCTCAAGAACAAACCACGACAAGCAGACAAAACACAGCCAGAAACCCTAACCACCTTACCATACATCAAAGAAGTTTCAGAAATGGCAGCCAGACTACTGAGACACCTCGGAATCCTAGTAGCACACAAACCCACCTACACTCTCAAACAAAAACTAACAAACTTAAAAGACCCAGTACAACCCATAGACAAAATCAACGTCATCTACAAAATTCCATGCAAGGACTGCCACAAACACTACGTAGGACAAACAGGAAGAAAGTTAGCCACCAGGATACATGAACACCAGCTAGCCACAAAAAGACACGACCCTCTCTCCCTTGTAATCCTACACACGGATGAAAAAACCACCATTTCGAATGGGACAACACATCTATCCTGGGACAGGCTAAGCAAAGACATGCCAGAGAATTCCTAGAGGCCTGGCACTCCAACCACAATGCCATAAACAAACACATAGATCTAGATGCCATCTATCAACCCCTCAGAAAACGAACAGGAAATGACATCACCACAAACCCCAGGAACCCCATCCAGGAGAAAGATATAAATAGAAAGCAGGAGAGAACAGCTTCGCTTCACTTGGAGGTCGCCACTGATGATGTTACCTAGCCAGGTAATGAAACGTCTGGATATCAAACCTACAGCTCAGTGAGCAAACCTACACCCCTACAACCCCCCCTTAATTTAATTGTAATATTTCTACCTCTATTGCACTTGCCTGTTTGTCTGACTCACCTAAATGTTTCAGTAATTCCCTTACAATTTCAAGTCTACTTTCGTCCTTGATTAAAACCAAACTTAACTTTTTTGCTAATTCTAAAAGTATGGCCTTTTTTTTCCTTCTAAACTTTCTTGGTAAATTTGAGAATGATCATCAAATCCCAGAACCTCTTTAGCAATTTTAAGAGCCATTTCTCTCACTTATAATTTAATAAACTACAAGTAATCAAAATTAAACAAATCGTCTCACCTACATTTTATTTAAAGATCTAAGACACTAACCCGCGAGTGCTTAAATCTGCTGAGATTTTTCATACCCTCAAATCTATTAAAATCTTTCTAAGCTAGTTCAAATCCCAAATTCAAGACCCAAACTGTTCAAATCGCAGACAAAAGCCCACCCAAACCGTTCGAATCCCAAATGAGGCCCAAAACTGTTACGACATGGGTAAAATCTCCTGCTTAATTTAAAACTAGCAACACAGAAAAGATTTATCTTGTGCAGTAATCTGTGAAAATCTGAGAGGCCAAGAACTATTTAAAGTAAAAAATTAACAACTTTATTCCTTAAAATATAACAGCGAATAATGAACTAACAACTATTTACAACTCCTTCCTCTAACCTATCTTTTACTCACCCTTCTATAATACTAGTCCAATAAAACCCCATGATTATGATTTACTGAAAAATACCAGGCAGCTGTTGAATCTTCTCTTTGAAGATTTTCGCTCCAGGTTGGTGTCAATGTTTTTCCCTGTGCAAAGTCCTTCCCTAGACAGGTATCTCTCAGACATTTCTGACCAGCACTGATGAAAATGAGTTGCTGGACAAGCGCAGCAGGTCAGGCAGCATCCAAGGAGCAGGAGAATCGACGTTTCGGGCATGAACCCTTCTTCAGGAATCATTCCTGAAGAAGGGCTCATGCCCGAAACGTCGATTCTCCTGCTCCTTGGATGCTGCCTGACCTGCTGCGCTTTTCCAGCAACACATTTTCAGCTCTGATCTCCAGCATCTGCAGTCCTCACTTTCTCCCATTTCTGACAAGCAGTCTACGTCTGTTGGTCTTGAGGCAATTCTCCACCCAACTGTTCAATTTCTCCTGGTCTTACACCCCCCCAAAGCATTGGATTGTGTCATTGGCTTTTAAGATTGTCAATATACTAAATTCAAACTTGATTGGAGTTTGGTATTTTTGAGAGTATAATTTAAACTGATTAGCCTGATTCAAATCTGTTTTTGTCTCCAGAAACCAGCTACACCAACTGCTGGACCACAAGTTACAAAGCAGGTTGCTGAGAACACTTGGTGCTGTCAGGTATTTCTGCTAGCTTTTAAGTTTCTTTAAGGTGCAGTACACCCCCATCTTCACAACAGTTCACTCCAGGGAATCTTTAAATAGTCAATGAATTCCATTCTTAGTTACAATGTCAGTTAGGCTTGGCTTGTAGTCTTTACTTTAATAAAATACATGTCTTGCCCAAAAGATCAATATGTCTATAATTAATTCAAGTTTCTGCTGTGTTGTCATGAGGCCGCGTTTCATCATCAATGCCCCTAAAGGCTGTCCCATTGTAAGCAATCTATTTTGCTGTTGTAAGTTCCATTGACCTTCAACAATCCAGGTAGATATATTTCAGAATTCTGATTCACTTGCTTGCGTGTCAGTTGTGGATTTAAGCATGTGATAGCTAATTGTCTTTGGGTGCATAACATTTAGTGGCAAAAGCCTCCATCTGTCTGATTTGGGCCACACATTGGACATGATTCTCCCCGGCCTGGAGGTGACCGGTAGGATAATAAGACATGCAAATAATTTGCATGATGAGTCTTTGGATACTCATCCCCTTCTTGCCACCTCAGCAATTAAGTATTGAGCAAGAAACTTCACTGGTGACTTTCTTGACTTATTCATCAACAGCCATTTACAGAGTTCAATTCACCACTCGCCTAATTAGTTGCTTTTTCAGCAGGTGAGAGAAGTGATTGGCTTTCTGACCCGGAGACCCAAGGTACTTTGCCTGCTACCCCGAGGGTTGCCTCCATCTGCACCAGTTTGGAGGTAAGAAGGCAACACTGGTTGTATTGTTAGAACCAGATTCTTTGCATAGGTAAGTTTGTTTTCTTTTGCATCATGACTTGCAAAAGCCTTGGAATGCAGGATAGCTTCACAATGTGCTCAACAAACTGTACTCTTCATACAGCTTGCTTGCTTTCTGTATTCTGTCGTCTGTGTCATTACTGGTAAATGCCTTGCAGATGTTGCCTGGTTACAACAGTTTCATATTTAGAGCCAGCTGTTAGCAATGTGTCAGTGTCATAACCTTGTTTTTTTCTCTGACGGCTCTACTTAGAAAGTTTTAAAGCTATAACCAGCTCCAATATCTGCTCTGACAACTCACAGCTCCTATTGATCAACTGATCATTTGATTCTATAGCTGTTGCCTCAAAGGCATTACCTGAGGATGGTGAATTTGTAAGTTAATTTTCATATGAAGCTGATCCTTCAGCATTTCGTATAGCATTGTAGGATCTCTCTGGTTTTCTTAAGATAGAGCTGCAAATCTGTGTAGCCTCTTATTTTCAAGGTGTAGCGTTATTTTTACCACTTGCATTTTCAATCTGCAATGACTAAATCTAAAAAGTCCATAGCTCCCACCTTTTGTTTAAAAAGCCTGATTCCAACCGGAGATTTGTGGATTTCCCATTCATGCTCAGGAATTTGATAGTCACTTTCTTGATGCTTTCTCTCCTTTGTGAATGCTATCAATGTGTAGAGGATGTATAATAGCAAACCTATTAGGTTACTCCATGTGAAGGTTTAACAGTTCAGCTGCTGTGATTTTTGCTTGTTTAAATTATTCCACATGCTGTTATTGGCTATAGGTCAAGTTTTATCGTTTCACATGTTTTTTATTGTGCAAGATTGGCACAGCAGGTTACCTGTGACCCTGCAGCCACAGTCCACTTCTGAACTGAATGAATTACTGAGCTGGTCTCCTTACAAACCAAGTATTCACAATCCAGCCAGCACCATTTATATGGTGTCTTGGTGTAAAAATGTAACTTCTGCACTGCTTCAAATCTTGCCTGAGGCTTTTTCCTGTGATTTTCAAAGTTGTATTGATGCATAGTTTTTTTAAGAAAAATCATCACCATCATTGTTTTATATTCTTGCATTGTTTTTCTTAACATTGAATTGCTATTCAAATATAGGATTGGCAGCTAGAATTTGTTCAATTTTCTTAAAAATCGCAAATAGGTTTGCTTAGCCAGCAGCTTGCAAACACAAGTAACCATTCATTGTTAGTCTATCATGCTATTGCTTAAACTTTTCATGGCTGCTGGTCATGTGGTGATTGTCTCATTAGCTTTGTAGGCTTTTCAAACAAGAACACAGCAGAATAGTCAGAGGATTTTTTTTAAGTATCATAAGAGATTTTACATTGTTTTGGATGATAAATACTCCAAAATGCAAAATCTGATTTGGTCAGTTCGACAGATGATGAGTTCAGCAAACATAATTTCAAAATTTACACATCTATGCACAAACATGGATAATCTCAGCAATATTTTGCATCCAGAGCCAACATTATATCCGTACCTCAAAATCCTGGATTAGGTATGAATATTCCTTATACATGGGTCAGAGTAGAATTCAATCTTGATGCATCACATTTAATACTGGCAGTTGGTCTCTGGCAGTCAGAATGTGTTTGGATGAAAAGCTGGTTGGTCTCTTGTACTTCCTATTACTGGAGGCCATTAAGATGTTGAAAACCTTTTATCTTTAGCAGACTAAAAACTACATTGCTTTCTGCACCTGGATCTGAATGACAAAACATTGAACTTACTATAAGAGCGTGTTATATGTTCAATTGTCTCAGGCATGCTAGTTACAGGGAGGAGAAAACAATATAATCTAAACTGTGGTACTTCTACCACTACGCCTACCCTTCCTCCAGCAACAGCAATAGAGGAGCTCGTGCTCAAAGCCGCAGCTCTAAATGCTTATTTATGGTGGAGTTCAGCTACTGAGGTATTTTGGGAAAACTGTAAAACTCTGGCAAGTCAGTTTGCGCAAACAGGTGACAAGCAACAGGCAGAGAAAAAGAGAAAAAAGACATGATGGGATAACTAAACTAAAAGAAGTAGAAATAGTCCATTTAAAGAAGAAGTATTTGACTCAAAGTATCAAGCCTGTTTCTCTTTCAATAGGTATGGCCAGACCTATTATGTAATAGGTTATGTAATTTGATTAAAATTAGTGTGGGAGACTTGAGGTAGGCTTAATGACAGTGTAAGAGCAGGAAAGGTACTAGGACTGAACCCAGTGATATTCAGCCGTCCACATCAAGGTTTGGTCAGTTGCTACAGTGTGGCTAGGATACCTGAAGAGTGAAGCCTTTTAAATTCTTCAAAAAAGCTCACGGAGGATTCATTTGTTCTTATTCATGACCACAGGCACATCCCAATACTTTCAGTCCAAGCAATGTTATAACTTCTGGAGTCAGTGATTTTAGCTTGAAGTTTTTGAAGTGACAAACAAAATAAAGTTACAACTTTAAAGTAAACAAATTAAAGCGACTAAAGAAAATGGTGGCTTGGTGGCTCAGTGGTTAACACTTTTTCCTCACAGCGCTAGGAACCGGGTTTGATTCCAGACTCTGGTGACTGTCTGTGTGAGTTGCTCCTGTTTCCTCCCATAGTCCAAGGATGTGCAGGTTAGGTGAATTGGCCATGCTAAATTGTCCATGCTAAGTGTTCAGGGTTGTGTAGATAGGGTGCATTAGTCAGGAGTAAATAGAGGGGAATGGGTCTGGGTGGGTTATTCTTTGAATGGTTGGTGTGGATTTGTTGGGCCAAAGGACCGGTTTCCACACTGAAGAGATTCTATGAAATTAAACTTACAGTCGCGACTTTGTGTATGTCATATTAGAATCTCATTGAAAGAGTAGTTTCACCATGGTGGAACCCAAAAGTTAGACTGTAAATTTACTTTGGGTATATTAGACATTTATCTGTTCTTCCAGACCATGTGGGTGTTACTGGCGAGGCCAGCAGTTTGTATTCATTTCTAATTGCTTTTGCGAAGGTGGTGTTGAGTCACCACTAACTGCTGCAGTATAAGCAAGCCCAAAGCGCTGTTAAGAAAGGAGTTGCAGGATTTTTGTCCCACGATAGTGAAGGTACTGTAACAAAACAGGATGGTGTGCGTGTTGGAGGGATACTTGGAGGTGTTCCCATGAATCATAGAGTCATAGAGTCATAGAGATGTACAGTACAGAAACAGACCCTTCAGTCCAATTCATCCATGCCAACCAGATATTCCAACCCATTCTAGTCCTACCTGCCTACACCTGGTCCACATCCCTCCAAACCCTTCCTATACATATGCCTATCCACATGTCTTTTAAATGTTGCAATTGTACTAGCCTCCACCACTTCCTGTGGCAGCCCATTCCACATACGCATCATGCTCTGCATGAAAAAGTTGCCCCTTAGGTCTCCTCTATATCGCTCCCCTCTCACCCTAAACCTATGCCCTCTAGTTCTGGACACCCCCACCCCCAGGAAAGGACCTTGAGTATTTACCCTATCCATGCCCCTCATGATTTTATAAACCTCTATCAGGTCACCCCTCAGCCTCCAACCATCCAGGGAAAACAGCCCTCGCCTATTCAACCTCTCCCTATATCTCAAATCCTCCAATCCTAGCAACATCCCTGTAAATCTTTTCTGAACCCTTTCAATTTTCACAACACCCTTCCGATAGGAAGGAGACTAGAATTGCACACAATATTCCAAGAGTGGCCTAACCAATGTCCTGTACAGCCGCAACATGATCTCCCAACTCCTGTACTCAATACTCTGACCAATAAAGGAAAGCATACCAAACATTTTCTTCACTATCCTATCTACCTGCGACTCTACTTTCAAGGAGTTATGAACCTGCACTCCAAGGTCTCTTTGTTCAGCAACATTCCCTAGGACCTTACCATTAAGTGTATAAGTCCTGCTAAGATTTGTTCTCCCAAAATGCAGCACTTCATATTTATCTAAATTAAACTCCATCTGTCACTCCTCAGCCCATTGGCCCATCTGAACAAAATCCCGTTGTAATCCAAGGAAACTTTCTTTGCTGTCCTCTACACCTCTAATTTTGGTGTCATCTGCAAACTTACTAACTATACCCCTTATGCTCACATCCAAATCATTTAAATAAATGACAAAAAGTAGTGGACCCAGCACCTATCCTTGTGGCACTCCACTGGTCACAGGCCTTCAGTCTGAAAAACAACCGTCTATCATCACTCTCTGTCTTCTACCTTCAAGCCAGTTCGCCCTGTATTCCATGAGATCTAACCTTGCTGACCAGTCTTCCATGGGGAACTTTGTCAAATGCCTTACTGAAGTCCATATAGATCACATCTACCACTCTGCCCTCATCAATCCTCTTTGTTACTTCTTCAAAGAATTCATCAAGTTTGTGAGACATGAGTTCTTATGCGCAAGCCATGTTGACTATCCCTAATCAGTCCTTGCCTTTCCAAATTCATGTACATCCTGTCCCTCAGGATTCCCTCCAACAACTTGCCCACCACTGAAGTCAGGCTCACTGGTTTATAATTCCCTGGTTTGTCCTTACCACCTTCCTTAAATGGTGACACCACGTTAACCAACCTCCAGTCTTCTGGCACCTCACCTGTGACTATCGATGATACAAATATTTCAGCAAGGGGTCCAGGAATCACTTCTCTAGCTTCCCACAGAGTTCTAGGGTACACCTGATCAGGTCCTGGGGATTTATCCACTTTTACATGTTTCAAGACATCCTCCTCTGTAATATGGACATTTTTCTAGATGTCACCATCTATTTCCCGACATTCTATATCTTCCATGTCCTTTTCTGCAGTAAACACAGATACAAAATACTTGTTTAGTATCTCCCTCATCTCCTGCAGCTCCACACAAAGACCGCCTTGCTGATCTTTGAGGGGCCTTAATCTCTCTCGAGTTACCCTTTTATCCTTAACGTATTTGTAAAATCGCTTTGAATTCTCCTTAACTCTATTTGCCAAAGCTATCATATGTCCCCTTTTTGCCCTCCTGATTTCCCTCAGTGTATTGCTACTGCTTTTATACTCTTCTAAGGTTTCACTCGATCTGTCCGATCTATACCTGCCATATGATTCCTTATTTTTCTTAACCAAATCCTCAATTTCTCTAGTCATCCAGCATTCCCTTTACCTATCAGCCTTTCCTTTCACCCTAACAGGAAAATACTGTTTCTGGACTCTCGTTATCTCATTTCTGAAGGCTTCCCATTTTCCAGCCATCCCTTTACCTATGAACATCTGCTTCCAATCAGCTTTCGAAAGTTCTTGCCTAATGCCGTCAAAATTGGCCTTTCTCCAAATTAGAACTTCAACTTTTAGATCTGATCTGTCCTTTTCCATCACTATTTTAAAGCTAATAGAATTATGGTCGCTAGCCCCAAAATGCTCTTCCACTGAGACATCAGTCACTTACCCTACCCTATTTCTCAAGAGTAAGGACATCCACATAGTGAATCAAAAAATGTTCTTGTACATGCTTAACAAAATCTTCTCCATCTAAACTCTTAACACCAAGGCAGTCCCAGTTTATGCTTGGAAAGTTAAAATCCCTGACCATAGCCACCTTATTATTCTTACAAATAACTGAGATCTTCTTACAAATTTGTTTCTCAACTTCCCGCTGACTATTTGGGGGTCTATAATACAATCCCAATCCCTTTCTTATTTCTCAATTCCACCCAAATAATTTCCCTGGATGTATTTCTGGGAAAATCGTCCCTCAGTACAGCTGTAATGCTATCCCTTATGAAAAATGCCACTCCCCCTCCTCTCTTGCCTCCTTTTCTGACCTTCCTGTAGCATTTGTATTCTGGAACATTAAGCTGCCAGTCCTGTCCATCCCTGAGTCACGTTTCTGTAATTGAGACTGAGATTCTGTAATTGGGACATGAGACTGATATCCCAGTCTCATGTCCCTAACCATGCCCTGAGTTCATCTGCCTTCCCTGTTTGGCCTCTTGCATTGAAATAATTGCAGTTTAATTTATCAGTCCTATCTTGTTCTCTGCTTTGTCCCTGCCTGCTCTGACTGTTTGACTCACTTCTGTTCTCAGCTGTACCCATCTCAGATTGATCTCTTTCTTCACTATCTCCCTGGGTCCCACTCCCCCACCTTACTAGTTTAAATCCTCCCGCTCAGCTCCAGCAAATCTCCCTGCCAGTATATTAGTCCCCTTCTAATTCATGTGCAATTCACCCTTCTTATACAGGTCACTTCTACCCCAGAAGAGATTCCAGTGATCCAAAAATGTGAATCCTTCTCCCATACACCAGCTCCTCAGCCATGCATTCATCTGCTCTATCCTCCTATTCCTAAACTCACTAGCTCATAGAACCAGGAGTAATCCAGGTATTACTGCCCTCGAGGACCTCCTTTTTAAATTCCTGCCTAACTTTCTATATTCTCTTTTCAGAATCTCATCCTTTTCCCTTCCTATGTCATTGGTTTCAATGTGTACAATGACCTCCTGCTGGGCCCTCTCCCACTTGAGAACATTCTGCACCCTCTCTGAGACAGTCTTGATCCTGGCACCAGGGAGGCAATACAACATTCTGAATTTTTGCTGCTGGCCACTGAAACGTGTGTCTATGGCTTGGACTAGAGCGCCCCCTAACACAATCGATCTCTTGGAACCCGACGTCCCCTTTATTGCATTATAGCCAGTTATGATACCAGAAACTTGGCTGTTCATGCTACGTTCCCTTACATTTTCCAAAACAGCATACTCGTTGGAAATGGGGATAGCCACAGAAGACTCCTGCACTACCTACCTACCTCTATTACCTTTCCTGAAGTTAACCCATCTATGTGACTGTATCTGCAACTTTTTTCTCTTCCTATAGCTGCCATCTATCACATTCCCTTGCTCTTGTAAATTATTCATTGTTTTTAACTGTCACTTCAATCGATCCATTTGATCTGATAGGATTCGCAACCAATGACATTTATTGCATATATAATCCTCAGTAACACGTAAACTCTCCCTACACTCTAACACCAAATATGAAGAGCATATCACTCTACTAAGGGCCATTTTTGCTTCTTCCAATCTGCAGACCCAGAAAATAGCACCATCCTATTCCTCTACAAAACACTGCTCCAGGCTAATGTAATACTTGTGGTTTATATTTTTAGGTTTAATCAAGAGACGTATCTCAATGAAACATATAATCACTACTCACTACTGCAGACTTACAGTAAGGCCACACTTAAAATATTCACTTACCTATTTCTGTGCTTTGACCTCTCCCAAACAGGTTCCTCCAAGGTCGGTTGTGACGTTTACAGTTAATTTCCCTAGATGCACTCCAATGTCCAGCAATACATTCTTTTCTCTCTCACTCTCTCTCTCTCTCACTCTCACTCTCTCTCTCTCTCTCACAGACCATGTGCTGCCTTTGTCTTTTCCTCTCCCTTTTAAAAGTGCCGTTGTTTTGACTCTTCTTTACTCCAGAGTTCCAAAACAATGTAATAGCATGTAAAACAGTAATTACTGTTTCTGGAATTCGAGGAAATCACTTCCAGCACCTAAAATACCTCAAAAAAGGAGCAGCCTGTTACAGCCAGCAATTATTCCCAACCTCCATCTTGGATTACCCAGAATCCTCAGCCTTCTACTATTATTCTTCTAACACATATACAAACACACATGCTAGGAGCAGAAATAGGCCTTTCAACCCTTTAAGCTTACTCTACCATTTAGTAAGATCATGACTGATCTAGTTTTAACCTCAATAACATGTTCTACCTGACCCTCAGTGATACTTCATCCCTTTGCTTACCAAGAATCCATCCAGCAGTGCCTTAGAAATATCAGAAGAATCGACTTGCCCATTTTCTCAGAAAGACGGTTCCAAAGGCTCGCGGTCCTTTGAAAAAAGGGAATCCTTCTCACCTTTGTCTTCAATAGGTGAATCCTTATTTCCATCCACCTAGTCAAGACTTCACAAGATCTTTTTTGTTCTAATTGAGTCCACCAGATACAAATAAAGCCTGTCCACCTTTCGTCATAAGACAACCCACCCATTCCAGGTATTAGTCTCATAAACCTTCTCTGAACTGCATTTACATCCTTCTTTAAGTAAAGAAACCAGGTGTACCAGGTACTGCAAATACTCTGTATACTGAAATATAACCTACCTACTTTTGTAAGAAAAACAAAAAAGTGCTGGGGAGATTCACGAGGTGTAGAGAAACAGATTTAACATTTTGATCCCAATATAATTCCTCCTTAGGTCTAACAGGGTTGGAAAATGATGTTTACTCATGCTGTTGTCCAAAGGGGAAGGAGGAGTAAGTGAAACAGATGATGAAAGTGGCCAGAGCAAAAGACAAAGGGACATTGTAAAGTAAAAGAGATACTGAGACGTAAAATAGGTCTAAATATTAGTTATAAAAAGGAGAATATGAATCTACTCTGGGTCTCCCTAATTCTGTATTCAACTTATTCATAATAAACAGTAACATTCCATTCACTCTCCTAATTATTTGCTGTATCTTGCATTTTGTGATCCATGTGCAAAGATACACAGTTCTCTCTGCAACCTCTCACTGTTTGGGTAATATGCTTCTGTTTTATTCTTCTCGCCAATTAGACAATTTCACATTTCTCACATTATACTCTATTTAGAACATCCTTGCCCACTCACTCAACCTATCTATATATTTTTGTAGCCTTCTTGTATCGTCTTCACAACTTACCTCCCCACTTACCTTTGTGTCATCAGAAAATTTGTCAAACATACCTTTGGTCTTTTCATCCAACCAATTTACATAAATTAAAAAAGCTAACTCCCCAGTACTGATTCCTGGAACACAAGATCTGATATGTCCCGCTAACCAGAACAAACTATATATTTATATATATATATATATATATATATATATATATTCTGGGTTTGCTGTTAGCCAGCCAGTGTTGTATCCATTAGACCACCAGACCATAAGATATGGGAGCAGAATTAAGTAATTTGGCCTCCTGAATCTGCTCCACCATTCAAACATGGCTGACATGTTTCTTAGGAGAAAGTGAGGACAGCAGATGCTGGAGATCAGAGCTGTAAAATATATTGCTGGAAAAGCGCAGCAGGTCAGGCAGCATCCAAAGAGCAGGAGAATCGACGTTTCGGGCATTAGTCCTTCTTCAGGAATGAGGAGGGTGTGCCAAGCAGGCTAAGATAAAAGGTAGGGAGGAGGGACTTGGGGGAGGGGCGTTGGGAATGCGATAGGTGGAAAGAGGTTAAGGTGAGGGTGTTAGGCCGGAGAGCGGGTGGGGGCGGAGAGGTCGGGAAGAAGATTGCAGGTCAAGAAGGCGGTGCTGACTCTTGATCCCCTTACCAATGAAGAACCTGTCTATCTTTGTCTATCCATCCCAATATGCTACCACTTATAGTGTAAGCCTATATTTTTTGCAATAATCTTTGGTGTGACATCTTATCAACTACCTTCAGAAAATCAAAGTACAGTATATTCACCAGTTCCCTGTCATGCACATCACATACTATAACTTCAAAGAACACCAATAAATTCATTAAACATGATTCCCCTTTCACAGAATCATGTTGACTCTGCCTGATTGCTTTAAACTTTTTGAAATGGCCTGTATTAACAATCTCTTCCAACATTTTAACTCTAAAGATGGGGGATTAAGCTACTTGAACTTAAGTTTCCTGCTTTCTTTCCCTTTTCATTTTGAATAAAGAAGTTACATTTGCTACTTGATGATCTAATGGAATCTTTCCCAAATATAGGCAACTTGGAAAATTAGATCCAAGACATCAAGTATGCCACGAGACACTTCTTAAAGACCATAGCATGAAGTCTATCAGGGTGTGGGCGCTTATCAGTACACAGCTCCATCAGTTGGCTTAGTACCACTTTCCTGGTGATTGTAAATTACAAATTTATTTGGATTCTTTCTTGCTTCCATTTGCTGAAAATTACAGCTATTTCTGGGATGTTCTTTGTATCCTCTATAGTGTTGACTAAAATGGCTGGTCAGTTTATTTGCCACCTCCTTATTTTTCATTCCGCAGACTCACTTTCCATAGTATCAATGCTCCCCAATGTTAACTCTTTACTTTTAAAATGCCCATAGAAACCTTTCATATTTCAAGCTAGCTTTCTCTCATACTCTAAATATTTTCCCTCTTCAGTAATCCTTTATGCTTTAATTTTTTTTTCAATTTTCTTGCCTCCCTTTTATTTTTTCTCAGCTTTCTCTTCAAGTTTGATATTTTTAACCTTTTTAATTAACTGCAGATAGTGGGTTCTCCCTTTGAATTCTTCTTTCTCATTGGAATGTTTCTGTTATGTTATTCTCAAATAACCCCTAAGCGGCCATTTCTATTTAATTTACTCTGCCTTCATACCCTCATAACTGCCCACATTTAAGTGTAAAAT